>NC_091315.1:22770090-22790090 GCF_038502225.1 Cherax quadricarinatus
GCAGCAGGAAAGGCAGCAGGAAAGGCAGCAGGGAGGGCAGCAGGAAGGGCAGAATGGAGGAAAGCAGGGAGGGCAGCATGAAATGCAGCAGGGAGGATAGAATGGAGGGAAGCAGGGAAGGCAGCAGGGAGGGCAGCAGAAAAGGCAGCAGGGCAGAATGGAGGGGAAGCAGGGAAGGCAGCAGAGAAGACAGCAGGGAAGGCAGCAGAGAAGACAGCAGAGAGAGTAGCAGGGAAGGCAGCAGAGAAGACAGCAGGGAGGGCAGCAGAGAAGACAGCAGGGAGGGTAGCAGGGAAGGCAGCAGAGAGGACAGCAGGGAAGGCAGCAGAGAGGACAGCAGGGAGGGCAGCAGAGAAAACAGCAGGGAGGGCAGCAGAGAAGACAGCAGGGAAGGCAGCAGGGAAGGTAGCAGGGAAGGCAGCAGAGAAGACAGCAGGGAAGGCATCAGTGAAGACAGCAGGGATGGTAGCAGGGAAGGCAGCAGAGAAGATAGCAGGGAGGGTAGCAGGGAAGGCAGCAGAGAAGACAGCAGGGAGGGCAGCAGAGAAGACAGCAAAGAGGGCAGCAGAGAAGACAGCAGAGAAGACAGCAGGGAAGGTAACAGAGAAGATAGAAGGGAAGGCAGCAGAGAAGACAGCAGGGAGGGCAGCAGAAAATACAACAGTGAGGGCAGCAGAGAAGACAGCCGGAGAGGCAGCAGGGAAGGTAGCAGGGAAGGCAGCAGAGAAGACAGCAGAGAGGGTAGCAGGGAAGGCAGCAGAGAAGACAGCAGGGAAGGCAGCAGAGAAGACAGCAGAGAGGATAACAGGGAGGGCAGCAGAAAAGACAGCAGGGAGGGCAACAGAGAAGACAGCAGGGAGGGTAGCAGAGAAGACAGCAGGGAGGGTAGCAGAGAAGACAGCAGGGAGGGCAGCAGAGAAGACAGCAGAGAAGGTAGCAGGGAAGGCAGCAGGGAGGGCAGCAGAGAAGACAGCAGGGAGGGCAGCAGAGAAGACAGCATGGAGAGCAGCAGAGAAGACAGCAGGGAAGGCAGCAGAGAAGACAGCAGGGAGGGCAGCAGAGAAGACAGCAGGGAGGACAGCAGAGAAGACAGCAGGGAGGGCAGCAGGGAGGGCAGCAGGAAAGGAAGCAGAGAAGACAGCAGGGAAGGCAGCAGAGAAGGCAGCAGGGAGGGCAGCAGAGAAGACAGCATGGAGGGCAGCAGGGAAGGAAGCAGAGAAGACAGCAGGGAAGGCAGCAGAGAAGACAGCAGGGAGGGCAGCAGAGAAGACAGCAGGTAGGGCAGCAGAGAAGACAGCAGGGAGGGCAGCAGAAAATACAGCAGAGAAGGCAGCAGAGAAGACAGCAGGGAAGGCAGCAGAGAAGACAGCAGGGAAGGCAGCAGAGAAGACAACAGGGAGGGCAGCAGAGAAGACAGCAGGGAGGGCAGCAGAGAAGACAGCAGGGAAGTCAGCAGAGAAGACAGCAGGGAGGGCAGCAGAGAAGACAGCAGGGAGGGCAGCAGAGAAGACAGCAGGTAGGGCAGCAGAGAAGACAGCAGGGAGGGCAGCAGAAAAGACAGCAGAGAAGGCAGCAGAGAAGACAGCAGGGAGGGCAGCAGAAAAGACAGCAGGGAAAGCAGCAGAGAAGACAGCAGGGAAGGCAGCAGAGAAGGCAGCAGGGAGGGCAGCAGAGAAGACAGCAGGGAAGGCAGCAGAGAAGACAGCAGGGAGGGCAGCAGAGAAGACAGCAGGGAAGGCAGCAGAGAAAACAGCAGGGAGGGCAGCAGAGAAGACAGCAGGGAGGGTAGCAGAGAAGACAGCAGGGAAGGCAGCAGAGAAGACAGCAGGGAGGGCAGCAGAGAAGACAGCAGGGAGGGCAGCAGAGAAGACAGCAGGGAGGGCAGCAGAGAAGACAGCAGGGAGGGCAGCAGAGAAGACAGCAGGGAGGGCAGTAGAGAAGACAGCAGGGAGGGCAGCAGAGAAGACAGCAGGGAGGGCAGCAGAGAAGACAGCAGGAAGGGCAGCAGAAAAGATAGCAGGGAGGGTAGCAGGGAGGGCAGCAGAGAAGACAGCAGGGAGGGTAGCAGGGAAGGCAGCAGAGAGGACAGCAGGGAAGGCAGCAGAGAGGGCAGCAGGGAAGGTAGCAGGGAAGGCAGCAGAGAAGACAGCAGGGAAGGCATCAGTGAAGACAGCAGGGATGGTAGCAGGGAAGGCAGCAGAGAAGATAGCAGGGAGGGTAGCAGGGACGGCAGCAGAGAAGACAGCAGGGAGGGCAGCAGAGAAGACAGCAGAGAAGACAGCAGGGAGGGCAGCAGAGAAGACAGCAGGAAAAGCAGCAGAGAAGACAGCAAGGAAGGTAACAGAGAAGACAGCAGGGAAGGTAGCAGAAAAAACAGCAGGGACTGTAGCAGGGAAGGCAGCAGAGAAGACAGCAGACACCAGGGAGGGCAGCAGAAAATACAGCAGTGAGGGCAGCAGAGAAGACAGCAGGGAGGGCAGCAGAGAAAACAGCAGGGAGGGCAGCAGAGAAGACAGCAGGGAGGGCAGCAGAGAAGACAGCAGGGAGGGCAGCAGAGAAGACAGCAGGGAGGGCAGCAGGGAAGGCAGCAAAGACAGCAGAAAGGGTAGCAGGGAAGGCAGCAGAGAAGACAGCAGGGAAAGCAGCAGAGAAGACAGCAGGGAGGGCAGCAGAGAAGACAGCAGGGAGGGCAGCAGAGAAGACAGCAGGGAGGGCAGCAGAGAAGACAGCAGGGAGGGCAGCAGAGAAGACAGCAGGGAGGGCAGCAGAGAAGACAGCAGGGAGGGCAGCAGAGAAAACAGCAGGGAGGGCAGCAAAGAAGACAGCAGGGAGGGCAGCAGAGAAAACAGCAGGGAGGGCAGCAGAGAAGACAGCAGGGAGGGTAGCAGGGAGGGCAGCAGAGAAGACAGAAGGGAGGGTAGCAGGGAAGGCAGCAGAGAGGACAGCAGGGAAGGCAGCAGAGAGGACAGCAGGGAGGGCAGCAGAGAAAACAGCAGGGAGGGCAGCAGAGAAGACAGCAGGGAAGGCAGCAGGGAAGGCAGCAGAGAAGACAGCAGGGAAGGCATCAGTGAAGACAGCAGGGATGGTAGCAGGGAAGGCAGCAGAGAAGATAGCAGGGAGGGTAGCAGGGAAGGCAGCAGATAAGACAGCAGGGAGGGCAGCAGAGAAGACAGCAGGGAGGGCAGCAGAGAAGACAGCAGGGAGGGCAGCAGAGAAGACAGCAGGGAGGGCAGCAGAGAAGACAGCAGGGAGGGCAGCAGGGAGGGCAGCAGGGAGGGCAGCAGGGAGGGCAGCAGAGAAGACAGCAGGGAGGGCAGCAGGGAGGGCAGCAGGGAGGGCAGCAGGGAGGGCAGCAGGGAGGGCACCAGGGAGGGCACCAGGGAGGGCAGCAGGGAAGGCAGCAGGGAGGGTAATCCACTTAGTGTTCCATTTTACAACTTTTTAAGTTACTGTTCATTACATACGTAATTCTCAAATTCAATTTAACAAGAACAGTTTGTAGCCCTTACCTTGTTTGTCCCTTCACCATCACTCCTTCCCATCATCCCCTTCACCATCACTCCTTCCCATCATCCCCTTCACCATCACTCCTTCCCATCATCCCCTTCACCATCACTCCTTCCCATCATCTCCTTCACCATCACTCCTTCCCATCATCCCCTTCACCATCACTCCTTCCCATCATCCCCTTCACCATCACTCCTTCCCATCATCCCCTTCACCATCACTCCTTCCCATCATCTCCTTCACCATCACTCCTTCCCATCATCCCCTTCACCATCACTCCTTCCCATCATCTCCTTCACCATCACTCCTTCCCATCATCCCCTTCACCATCACTCTTTCCCATCATCCCCTTCACCATCACTCCTTCCCATCATCTCCTTCACCATCACTCCTTCCCATCATCCCCTTCACCATCACTCCTTCCCATCATCCCCTTCACCATCACTCCTTCCCATCATCTCCTTCACCATCACTCCTTCCCATCATCCCCTTCACCATCACTCCTTCCCATCATCCCCTTCACCATCACTCCTTCCCATCATCTCCTTCACCATCACTCCTTCCCATCATCTCCTTCACCATCACTCCTTCCCATCATCCCCTTCACCATCACTCCTTCCCATCATCCCCTTCACCATCACTCCTTCCCATCATCCCCTTCACCATCACTCCTTCCCATCATCTCTTTCACCATCACTCCTTCCCATCATCCCCTTCACCATCACTCCTTCCCATCATCTCCTTCACCATCACTCCTTCCCATCATCCCCTTCACCATCACTCCTTCCCATCATCCCCTTCACCATCACTCCTTCCCATCATCCCCTTCACCATCACTCCTTCCCATCATCTCCTTCACCATCACTCCTTCCCATCATCTTCACCATCACTCCTTCCCATCATCCCCTTCACCATCACTCCTTCCCATCATCCCCTTCACCATCACTCCTTCCCATCATCTCCTTCACCATCACTCCTTCCCATCATCTCCTTCACCATCACTCCTTCCCATCATCCCTTTCACCATCACTCCTTCCCATCATCCCCTTCACCATCACTCCTTCCCATCATTTCCTTCACCATCACTCCTTCCCATCATCACCTTCACCATCACTCCTTCCCATCATCCCCTTCACCATCACTCCTTCCCATCATCTCCTTCACCATCACTCCTTCCCATCATCCCCTTCACCATCACTCCTTCCCATCATCCCCTTCACCATCACTCCTTCCCATCATCCCCTTCACCATCACTCCTTCCCATCATCCCCTTCACCATCACTCCTTCCCATCATCTCCTTCACCATCACTCCTTCCCATCATCCCCTTCACCATCACTCCTTCCCATCATCTTCACCATCACTCCTTCCCATCATCCCCTTCACCATCACTCCTTCCCATCATCTCCTTCACCATCACTCCTTCCCATCATTACCTTCACCATCACTCCTTCCCATCATCCCCTTCACCATCACTCCTTCCCATCACCCCCTTCACCATCACTCCTTCCCATCATCCCCTTCACCATCACTCCTTCACCATCACCCCGTTCACCATCACTCCTTCCCATCATCCAATCCACCATCACTCCTTCCCATCACCCCCTTCACCATCACTCCTTCCCATCATCACCTTCACCATCACTCCTTCCCATCATCCCCTTCACCATCACTCCTTCCCATCATCCCCTTCACCATCACTCCTTCCCATCATCCCCTTCACCATCACTCCTTCCCATCATCCCCTTCACCATCACTCCTTCCCATCATCCCCTTCACCATCACTCCTTCCCATCATCCCCTTCACCATCACTCCTTCAAATCATCCCCTTCACCATCACTCCTTCCCATCATCACCTTCACCATCACTCCTTCCCATCATCCCCTTCACCATCACTCCTTCCCATCATCCCCTTCACCATCACTCCTTCCCATCATCCCCTTCACCATCACTCCTTCCCATCATCCCCTTCACCATCACTCCTTCCCATCACCCCCTTCACCATCACTCCTTCCCATCATCACCTTCACCATCACTCTTTCCCATCACCCCCTTCACCATCACTCCTTCCCATCATCACCTTCACCATCACTCCTTCCCATCATCCCCTTCACCATCACTCCTTCCCATCACCCCCTTCACCATCACTCCTTCCCATCATCCCCTTCACCATCACTCCTTCCCATCATCACATTCACCATCACTCCTTCACCATCACCCCCTTCACCATCACTCCTTCCCATCATCCCCTTCACCATCACTCCTTCCCATCATCACCTTCACCATCACTCCTTCATCACCCCCTTCACCATCACTCCTTCCCATCATCCCCTTCACCATCACTCCTTCCCATCATCCCCTTCACCATCACTCCTTCCCATCATCCCCTTCACCATCACTCCTTCCCATCATCCCCTTCACCATCACTCCTTCCCATCACCTTCACCATCACTCCTTCACCATCACCCCCTTCACCATCACTCCTTCCCATCATCCCCTTCACCATCACTCCTTCCCATCACCCCCTTCACCATCACTCCTTCCCATCACCCCCTTCACCATCACTCCTTCCCATCATCCCCTTCACCATCACTCCTTCCCATCATCCCCTTCACCATCACTCCTTCCCATCATTCCCTTCACCATCACTCCTTCCCATCATCACCTTCACCATCACTCCTTCACCATCACCCCCTTCACCATCACTCCTTCCCATCATCTCCTTCACCATCACTCCTTCCCATCATCACCTTCATCACTCCTTCACCATCACCCCGTTCACCATCACTCCTTCCCATCATCCCCTTCACCATCACTCCTTCCCATCATCCCCTTCACCATCACTCCTTCCCATCATCCCCTTCACCATCACTCCTTCCCATCATCCCCTTCACCATCACTCCTTCACCATCACCCTTTCACCATCACCCCCATTACCCCCTCACTATCACCCCTCTCACCATCACTTCTTGTACTGTATTCTCGTTCTTTCCGTCTCACTCTTACTTTATATTATCTTTTTTCCTTCCGCTTCTATTATCACTCTCGTTTCCTTTCTTTATTCACAACTTTCTGGACGAGTTACCACTACTACCACTACTACCACTATTAAAACCACTACCACCACTACCTCCACCAGAACCTCCAACATAATCTCAACCAGAATTCCCACCATTACCTCCACCAGAACCTCCACCATTACAACCACTACCTCAACCAGAACCTCCACCACTACCTCCTCCAGAACCTCCACCATTACCACCACTACCTCCACCAAATCCTCCACCAGAACCTCTACCATTACCACCACTACCTCCACCAAAACCTCCACCACTACGTCCACCAGAACCACCACCATTACCACCACTACCTCCACCAAAACCTCCACCACTACCTCCACCAGAACCTCCACCATTACCACCACTACCTCCACCAAAACCTCCACCACTACCTCCACCAGAACCACCACCATTACCACCACTACCTCCACCAGAACCACCACCATTACCACCACTACCTCCACCAGAACCACCACCACCATTACCACCACTACCTCCACCTGAACCACCACCATTACCACCACTACCTCCACCAGAACCTCCACCACTACCTCCACCAGAACCACCACCATTACCACCACTACCTCCACCAAAACCTCCACCACTACCTCCACCAGAACCTCCACCATTACCACCACTACCTCCAAAACCTCCACCCCTAACCCCACCAGAGCCTTCACCACTACCTCCACCAGAACCACCACCATTACCACCACTACCTCCACCAGAACCTCCACCACTACCTCCATCAGAACCTCTACCATTACCACCACTACCTCCACCAAAACCTCCACCACTACCTCCACCAGAACCTCCACCACTACTTCCACACAACTACCGTCTTACCCATTGCCACAATTGTTCCTATCTCTCCGCCATCACAACTCCTTCCCCCGCCACAACAACCGCCATACCCATCACCACAACCATTCTCATTTTCTCCACCATCACCACCAATCACAACCTTCATCACCACTACATCTCCCCAACTACCAGGTAGAGGTAGAGGGGAATTGGAGAGGAACTAGAGGTGATGGGAGAGATGGGGATAGGAGTGAGTGAATGTGGTAAGGAGTGAGAGGGTGAGAAGAGTGTTGGAAATACCTTCAAGAGGATTTGGGTCTTTCTTTTAAAGCCTCTCTCAAGAGTCCTCTTTATTCAATACTCATTCAAGTGAGATTCTGAAGAAGTCTGTCTTTGGAGATTTTAACCCCTCACCCCTTACCCCACCTGCCCCTCTCCCTTCCTTCCTTCCTCCTCTTTACTCTCTCCCCTCCCCTCCTTCACTTTATCCTCATCCTCCTGCTGTTCTACCAGTCTTCCCCTCCCACTTTATTCTCACTCTCCTTCTCTCCCTCTCATTTCCAGTCATGGTAAGAGGCAAGAGGTCTTCACGTCTCTCTGGTAACACAATAACATGACCATTGTCATGTTAATTCCTCTTTTTTTAAAAGTTCTTGTAACTATTATTTCATTATTAAACTGAGAAAGCTAATTACTCGAAATAAATATTTTATTAAAATTCTAAATTTTTATTATTATTACCATTTTTATTAGTAATATGTTACAGGTTTTTAAATATTTGTTTTTATTGTATCGCTAGAAAATGCAAATTTTTCTTTTACGAGCTTCTTATTAACACGAGAATTAAAAAAAATTATTTGCTAATCCCTGAGCTCATAAGCTCATCCCTGGAGCTCATGAGCTCATCCCTGGAGCTCATGAGCTCATCCCTGGAGCTCATGAGCTCATCCCTGGAGCTCATGAGTTCATGCCTGGAGCTCATCCCTATGTAACCAGGAGCTCTCATGGCTAGAGCGCCTCTTTACCTGCGTTTCTTCTGTTTTTTCAGCTATTTTAGCCTGATGAAGGACCCCCCTAATGTCTGTGAAAAAATCTTTGTCAACTATTTTATCCTTTTCTGGAGAGAGTTTTGATAAAGCACTTAATTTTCACGAGACTTGTGAATATACATTATGTAAACACAGAAGACGAGAACAGTTGAGCTGCACATTCCGATCTAAGAACAAAAGGACATAAGAAAGAAGGAACACTACAACAGGCCTACTGACCCATGCGAAGCAGGTTCATGTTCCCCCCCAATCAGCCCAATGACCCACCTAGTCAGGCCACTTCAACTTAAGGAAGGAGCAAGGCATAAGACCTAGTAGCACAAGCTAGTCAGGTCCAACTCACACCCACTCATGTATTTATCTAACCTATTTTTAAAACTACACAACGTTTTAGCCTCTATAACTGTATTCGGAAGTTTGTTCCACTCGTCCACAACTCTATTACCAAACCAGTGCTTTCCTATATCCTTCCTGAATCTGAATTTTTCCAACTTGAAGCCATTGCTGCGAGTCCTGTCTTGGCTGGAAATTTTCAGCACGCTATTTACATCCCCTTTATTCCTGTTTTCCATTTATACACCTCGATCATATCCCCCCTAATTCTACGCCTTTCGAGAGAGCGCAGATTCAGAGCTCTCAGTCTATCCTCATAGGGAAGATTTCTAATACATGGGATCAACTTTGTCATCCTCCTTTGTACGTTTTCCAGTGCATTTATATCCATTCCGTAATACGGTGACCAGAACTGTGCAGCATAATCTAAATGAGGCCTATCCAAGGATATATAGAGTTGAAGAACAGCCTGAGGACTTCTATTATTTATACTTCTAGATATGAAGCCAAGGATTCTGTTAGCTTTATTGCGAACACTAATGCACTGTTGTCTTGGTTTTAGATTATTGCTAACCAGAACTCCTAAATCCTCTTCGCAATCAGTAATATTAAGATCTCCATTATTTAGTTTATATGTGGCATGGTTATTTTCCTGTCCAACATTTAGAACTTTGCATTTGTCTATATTAAACTGCATCTGCCACTTCTCCGACCATTGCATCAGTCTATTCAAATCATCCTGGAGTGCTCTAGTGTCCTCATTAGAATGAATTGGCCAGCCTATTTTGGTATCATCAGCAAATTTGCTTATGTAGCTATTTATTCCCTCATCTATGTCGTTTATGTAAATTGTGAACAACAACGGTCCCAACACTGACCCCTGCGGAACACCGCTTGTGATGTGCCCCCATTCTGATTTCTCCCCATTTATGCAAACTCTCTGCTGCCTATTTGTCAGCCATGCCTCTACCCATAAAAAAAAATTCTCCTATTCCGTGTGCCTTAAGTTTCCTCAATAGTCTCTGGTGTGGAACTCTATCGAAAGCCTTACTGAAGTCCATATACACAATATCATATTCATTACCATGATCTACCTCCTCAAACACCTTAGTGAAAAAAGTTAGTAAATTCGTAAGACAGGAAAGCCCCTTTGTAAAACCGTGTTGAGATTCATTAATCAATCTATGCCTATCAAGATGGCTACGAATTGCTTCGGCAATTGTTGATTCCATAAATTTGCCCACTATGGAGGTAAGGCTTATTGGTCTATAGTTCGAAGCCAAGGACCTGTCACCTGCCTTGTAAATAGGTATTACATTTGCCATTTTCCACTTATCAGGCACTATGCCAGTTTGTAGTGATATGTTAAAAAGATTAGCCAAAGGTATGCTAAGTTCCTCTTTACATTCCTTTAACACCCTTGCAAACAGTTCATCAGGACCTGGGGATTTGTTAGGTTTTAATTTCTCTATTTGTCTGAGGACCATGTTACTAGTTACAACAATCGTGCATAGTTTATTATCGTTCTGTTCTACATAATCTATTATTTCAGGAATTTCACTAGTATTGTCAGAGGTAAAAACTGAGAGGAATTAAGTAGTGAAAATTTCACACATATCCTTATCACTGTCAGTGCTCTGATCTGGGCTACTCTTAAGTGGGCCTATCTTGTCCCTAATCTTACTTCTGTATACCTGAAAGAACCCTTTTGGGTTAGTCTTTGAATCCCTTGCGACCTTAGCCTCATAATCCCTTTTTGCTTTTCATATTCCTTTTTTTTCTCTCTTTAATTGAATATATTGATTTCTTAACTGCCCATCCCCTCTTTTGATACGCCTATATATGCCTCTCTTTTGACCAATGAGATGTTTTAATCTATTGTTCATCCATTTGGGATAATTTTTGTTAGACCTAATTTCCCTAATCGGAACAAAAGTTGTATGGGCAGCTAGAACTGTGCTTTGAAAAACTTCATATTGGCAACCAAGATCACCTCCCTGACCCATAGTCAGGTCATCCCAATTTAGCCCACCCAGGTAATTTCTCAGTCCCATGAAATCGGCCAAGCGAAAGTCTGGGACAGAGATTTGATTGCAGTTATCTGGGTAATAACATGGTATATTGAAACTAAGTGATTTGTGATCACTTTCCCCAAGCTCATCATTAACCTCAAGATTATTAATTAGTGATTCTTTGTTGGCAAGAACCAAATCAAGCAGATTGTTTCCTCTAGTTGGTTCTGTCACAAACTGTTCTAAAAAGCAAACCTGAACCATGTCAAGAAAGCCACTAGACTCAAGATTTCCTGTCATATTGTTCCAATCAATTTGTCTAAAGTTAAAATCTCCCATTAACACAACATTTTCATATCTAGATGTCTTATGAATTTTGTCCCATAACAGCTTACTGCACTCCCTATGAAGGTTTGGGGGCCTATAAATCACACCCAAAATTAGTCACGACCCTCGAGAAACTGTAGCCAAACAGATTCTGTGTCTGATGTTTCTAATCTTATACCATGTCTAAGACAACAATTTAAATTATCTCTGACATACATCCCCACTCCACCACCGTTCCTGTTGACCCTATCAATGTGGAATAGTTTATAACCCTGTATGTTGCATTCAGAAGGCATTTCTCTATCATTCAGGTTGAACAATGTCTCTGTTATACCAATAATATCTATATTACCTGCACTTGCAAGTAATCTTAGCTCATTTATCTTATTTCTTAGACTCTTACTATTTGTATAGTAAACCTTAAGAGAGCTAGTCACTCATTGCCCTCTGCTCTCTTTGTTTGTTGATCAATTGATTTGCCTTTACTAGCAACTTTATTTTGAATATTGTCTTTTAAACATATCCCTGAGGTATCCCGGTAATATCTGCTGTTTTCAACCCTAATACTGCACCCTGATTGTTTCCCACAAACACCCATACCTCTATAATCTATCAGTTTAAAGTCCAAGACATGTCATCAATGACCCCCTCAACTGAATTGGCTAATGCAACCACTCCAACCCCAGAGAGATGAACCCCATCCCTTGCATACATATCACGTTTGCCACAGAAGTTGTCCCAGTTATCAATGAATGGGATTGCAAGTTCCTTGCAGTACCTGTCCAGCCAGCAATTTATACCAATTGCTCTAGACATCCATTCATTGCCCACTCCCTTTCTGGGCAAGATGCTACATATGACTGGGATCCCTCTCTTAGACCTGACTACTTCTATGGCTGACCTGTACTTATCCAGCAGCTCCTGTCTCCTGCCCTTTCCAATGTCATTACCCCCAGCACTAAGACAGATAATGGGTTTGCTCCCATTACCTGACATAATATTATCCAACCTGCTATGTCACCAACACCAGCTCCTGGGAGGCACACTCTCTGTCTGACCTTTCTATCTCTGTTACAAAAAGCACGGTCCATATATCTTACCTGAGAATCTCCTACAATTAGAATATTCTTACCTTGATTAGTAGGGGAATCAGTGATACCTTCAACCTCACTAACCACTGAAGTACACTCGTCCTGGAGAACAGAGAATCTCGGTCTGACATATTAAACCTACTGTTAGAACTTAAATCTATGCGCTAGACTCTCTCCAGTTTTGACAAATATCTGACGTACTGTACTCCTAGCACAGTCATGATTTTTTTTCTATTTAAAAGGCACTCTGTTAGAAGGTACAAAAAAATCACCAAAGCGTTCGAACTCCACACTTTAAAAAGTAAACATATCAACAATATTACAATAAGCAAGTCAGCTTAAGGTAACAGTGTTGGTGTCATGAACAATAAAAATTACAAGAACGAAGTATACGACTTCCTCAGTGATCCCAACACTTCCGAAAAACTGACTTACTCTTTGACCAACACGAGCACGCAGCTCAGCAGAGAAGCTACGAAGATCGATAAACAACAAGATATGGAAACCGGGCCTTGGTCTTCCCTATTTTTATGGTCTTCCTGAAGTTCACAAGGAGAAGAAACCCCTTTATAAACACTATTTCAAACACAGGTTTCTTTCTGGCAAAATGATTCAGTGAATTTCTTTTCCTGTTTGTGGGAAGGTTCCCGGATTCCCACATTATATTCACACTGAGGATTTCACTGGGAAAGACTGCAACCTGAATCTGAACAAGAAAATTTTATATCTTGAAGTAGATTCCGTCTTAACCCAGAATCAAACTTCCTCAATAAGAAACATTTTAACCCGCATTTCCGCTCAGCATCCAGAAAATCACTGAAGATCCTCCAGCGTATTATCATTCAACCGAGTTTTTTTTTCGATCAAAAACTTGGATGTAATATGGGAAGCCCCTTAACCTCTGTGTGATCCAAATTTTACGTTAAACATTTTGAGAAAACTCTGCTCTAATATCTGATACATAATCACTGACAGCGTTGCCACACCTTGTTATGTAGGCTGATTTCCATAAATCCTTTCAGAAACTGCACAGATTAATCTCCTTATTAAATTCAAAGCAGAATGCGAGGATAAAACGAGATTAGCTTTCCTGGATATATTAACAATGAAGACCGAGCCTCACACACTCTACATTATACAAAAGACTAATACAAAGCGATAACTAATATAATTTTTTGTAACCATAAAAAACAGTCTTCCTTCTGGAGTAGGGAACGAACTCGGATAGGCAGATTGGTTTATCTAAGCCAAACTCGCTATAGCTAACAAAAACTACTTCAAAGTTCAAACAGAACAAGTGAAAGATACACCAACATATAACCTAACAATTCCTTTCCTCCCGGGGATTGAAAACACAACAAAGGCATCACAGAAGTAGCGACCAGCTAAGAGGCGGGACCAGGAGCTGTAAATCGACCCCTGCAACCACAAATAGGTGAGTACAGAAGTGACCTTCAACTGTTCCAATTAAACAGGCATTTTCTTAAAAAAAAAAACAAGAAACCGGTTAACACAAACTTTAGGAATTTACCAAATAGCATTTAACAACAGAGTTTACATGGGCGAGACCAGCAGCAATAGTCACTTAGAATAATTGAACATAAACGATCAATTAGAGGGGCACAGGAAAGCTCCGCTATTATCCAAACAGTGAAATCATGTAACCGCACCATCACTGGGAGGGAGCTCAGATAACACAATGGAAAGCCCTATTAAAAAGAAAACGCTGGAAGTGGCAGGTAAACTAAAAAAAAAAAAGGCGATAAAAACTTTGCAACAAGAATCAAGAACGAAGAGAGAATGACAGCAACACGAAATACAAGAGTGTCTCTTTCTCGTCTCCGTTTTGAGTACTTATCACTTAATGGTAAGTGTTTGTAGCATTTCTTGTTAAAATGTTGATATGCACAGCGACACTGGTTCTACAACAACCATTCTCTCCAAGATAATAATAATTCTATATATATCTGAATTCAGTTGAGCTACAGTGCAGGTCACTTCACAGCTGAGCTGCAGTGCAGGTCACCTCACAGCTGAGCTGCAGTGCAGGTCACCTCACAGCTGAGCTGCAGTGCAGGTCACCTCACAGCTGAGCTGCAGTGCAGGTCACCTCACAGCTGAGCTGCAGTGCAGGTCACCTCACAGCTGAGCTGCAGTGCAGGTTACCTCACAGCTGAGCTGCAGTGCAGGTCACCTCACAGCTGAGCTGCAGTGCAGGTCACCTCACAGCTGAGCTACAGTGCTGGTCACCTCACAGCTGAGCTGCAGTGCAGGTCACCTCACAGCTGAGCTACAGTGCTGGTCACCTCACAGCTGAGCTGCAGTGCAGGTCACCTCACAGCTGAGCTGCAGTGCAGGTCACCTCACAGCTGAGCTGCAGTGCTGGTCACCTCACAGCTGAGCTGCAGTGCAGGTCACCTCACAGCTGAGCTGCAGTGCAGGTCACCTCACAGCTGAGCTGCAGTGCTGGTCACCTCACAGCTGAGCTGCAGTGCAGGTCATCTCACAGCTGAGCTGCAGTGCAGGTCATCTCACAGCTGAGCTGCAGTGCAGGTCACCTCACAGCTGAGCTGCAGTGCAGGTCACCTCACAGCTGAGCTGCAGTGCAGGTCATCTCACAGCTGAGCTGCAGTGCAGGTCACCTCACAGCTGAGCTGCAGTGCAGGTCACCTCACAGCTGAGCTGCAGTGCAGGTCACCTCACAGCTGAGCTGCAGTGCAGGTCATCTCACAGCTGAGCTGCAGTGCAGGTCACCTCACAGCTGAGCTGCAGAGCAGGTCACCTGACACTCAGCTGAGCTGCAGTGCAGGTCACCTGACACTCAGCTGAGCTGCAGTGCAAGTCACCTCACAGCTGAGCTGCAGAGCAGGTCACCTGACACTCAGCTGAGCTGCAGTGCAGGTCACCTGACACTCAGCTGAGCTGCAGTGCAGGTCACCTGACACTCAGCTGAGCTGCAGTGCAGGTCACCTGACACTCAGTTGATTTTAATCCCTCAAGCGGTGATTAAAGTAAACTATGAGTGCATATACAGAGAGAGAGAGAGAGAGAGAGAGAGAGAGAGAGAGAGAGAGAGAGAGAGACAGACAGAGACAGAGAGAGAGAGAGAGAGACATCATGACTGGAAACTCTCATTCGTGATACATGAAAAATGCCCTTAATCAGGGTGTAAATAAGATCGTGTGAGATATTGCACAAACACCCAAGACTTCATTTCACAGGATTTGCACTAAAAAAATAAAAATAAATACAAAAAAAAGCGGCCTTAATTCCGTGTTGAATAGAGGGAAGGCTGTCTAATGCCCGCAATTAATTCCCGGCGGAACTGCAAAAAATGAGAATTTTTTTTTAATATCTCGGATTTTATTGGAAGCCAGACTGTTTATGTTGTTGATGAGAAAAACGGTAGGTAACGACTAAATAGAGAAAATGCGATTCTTTTTTTTTTCTTCTCGTTTTTGAGGAAGGGGGGGGAGGGTGAAGAAAATGGATGGAGGGGGAGGGTGAAGAAAATGGATGGAGGGGGAGGGTGAAGAAAATGGATGGAGGGGGAGGGTGAAGAAAATGGATGGAGGGGTAATAGAATTGTTAGGTAAAAGGACACAAGTGCAACTAATGTGACATTTTATTGTGGCAACGTTTCGCCCTCCAGGAACTTTGTCAATCTGGTACAAACAATACAGGAATACAAGATAGGTACAGACTGAGGTGCAACGCACCTCAGTCTGTACCTATGTTCCTGTATTGTTTGTATCGCCTTGACAAAGCTCCTGGAGAGCGAAACGTTGCCACAATAAAATGTCACATTAGTTACACTTGTGTCCTCTTACCTAACATATTGTCGGTAATTCTAGCAACATTAATACGGTATCAGAACTGTTTAGCCAGTGATAATAACTCGTCTTAACACCGTTCATTGTCTGGGGTATCAGTGTTAAGTATTGTTCCACACTCGTAACTATCCTCCTACACATCTGAATGTATTTCCATCCACTTATCTATCCACCCACCTACTTATCTAACCTATGTTTCCACCCGCCTTCCTATCTATCCACCCATCTATCCTACTAGATTATTATTATTATTATTATTATTATTATTATTATTATTATTATTATTATATTAGGGATTATAATAATATTAGGGATCATACAGCTCCTGTGGGGGGGGGAAGGTATTCAGGTTCAATTCAAGGAACTGGAGCACAGCTCCAATTCCCTAGATCAAGAGCCCCTCACGAGCATCAAGGAACCTTCCTTATGGGGTCCTACTAGGATAGAGGAGCAGAGAATCAGCCCCTGCAACCACTTATACATAAGCACACACACACACACGCACACACACACACACACACACACACACACACACACACACACACACACACTAACACACACACACTAACACACACAGCTTTAAGAAGAGGTATGATAAAGCTCATGGAGCGGGAAGAGTGACCGAGTAGCGGCTAGTGAAGAGGCGGTGCCAGGAGCTGTGACTCGACTCCTGCAACCAAAACTTTGCGAGTACAACTAGGTGAGTACACACACACGCACACACGGCGAACAGCCTCGCTAAACCAACATAAACCAGCAGTGCGGAAAATTACTGCTGGTTTAATGTCCCAACAGCTTTTAAGAACTCTCAGTTGGATGGGTTTAACGCCCTCGTGTGTGCCTGCCTCAGAAAAATGATTATTAAAACAAACCAACTCTTGTTTTAATCGTTGGTTTTATTTTGTTTTAAAAAATAAACGAAATGCTCTTGGCTATACTACTGCCTTGTTTTATTTTTGAGTGAAAATGGGAAAAAAAGAGGTCTGGTGAGAGGTGTTACCACTTGTTCCACCTGGTGATAGGTACTACCTTGTTCCACCTGGTGACAGGTACTACCACTTGTTCCACCTGGTGACAGGTACTACCTTGTTACACCTGGTGACAGGTACTACCACTTGTTACACCTGGTGACAGGTACTACCTTGTTACACCTGGTGACAGGTACTACCACTTGTTACACCTGGTGACAGGTACTACCTTGTTACACCTGGTGACAGGTACTACCACTTGTTACACCTGGTGACAGGTACTACCACTTGTTACACCTGGTAACAGGTACTACCACTTGTTCCACCTGGTAACAGGTACTACCACTTGTTCCACCTGGTAACAGGTACTACCACTTGTTCCACCTGGTAACAGGTACTACCACTTGTTCCACCTGGTAACAGGTACTACCACTTGTTCCACCTGGTAACAGGTACTACCACTTGTTCCACCTGGTAACAGGTACTACCACTTGTTCCACCTGGTGACAGGTACTACCACTTGTTCCACCTGGTAACAGGTACTACCACTTGTTCCACCTGGTGACAGGTACTACCACTTGTTCCACCTGGTGACAGGTACTACCACTTGTTCCACCTGGTAACAGGTACTACCACTTGTTACACCTGGTGACAGGTACTACCACTTGTTACACCTGGTGACAGGTACTACCACTTGTTACACCTGGTGACAGGTACTACCACTTGTTCCACCTGGTGACAGGTACTACCACTTGTTCCACCTGGTGACAGGTACTATCACTTGTTCCACCTGGCGACAGGTACTACCACTTGTTACACCTGGTGACAGGTACTACCACTTGTTCCACCTGGTGACAGGTACTACCACTTGTTCCACCTGGTGACAGGTACTACCACTTGTTCCACCTGGTGACAGGTACTACCACTTGTTCCACCTGGTGACAGGTACTACCACTTGTTCCACCTGGTGACAGGTACTACCACTTGTTCCACCTGGTGACAGGTACTATCACTTGTTCCACCTGGTGACAGGTACTACCACTTGTTCCACCTGGTGACAGGTACTACCACTTGTTCCACCTGGTGACAGGTACTACCACTTGCTCCACCTGGTGACAGGTACTACCACTTGTTCCACCTGGTGACAGGTACTACCACTTGTTCCACCTGGTGACAGGTACTACCACTTGTTCCACCTGGTGACAGGTACTACCACTTGTTCCACCTGGTGACAGGTACTACCACTTGTTCCACCTGGTGACAGGTACTACCACTTGTTACACCTGGTGACAGGTACTACCACTTGTTCCACCTGGTGACAGGTACTACCACTTGTTCCACCTGGTGACAGGTACTACCACTTGTTCCACCTGGTGACAGGTACTATCACTTGTTCCACCTGGTGACAGGTACTACCACTTGTTACACCTGGTGACAGGTACTACCACTTGTTACACCTGGTGACAGGTACTACCACTTGTTCCACCTGGTGACAGGTACTACCACTTGTTCCACCTGGTGACAGGTACTACCACTTGTTCCACCCGGTGTACCTGTCTAAACAATTAAATGTTTCCAAAATTAATTGGTTAACTGGGTTTGAAGCCTATCGACTACACGAGGGTCATTAAGGCTGCATTTCACCTGTTGACCACTAGTCAGGAATACTTTAATACTAAAAATAGTGATTAAAGTAAACTACCAGTGTATATAGTGTATACACACTGAGAGACATACACATTTCAATGTATATACATTGAGATATACGTGAGATATACCTCTCGATGTATATACATGAAGATATACTACACCTCTCAGTGTATATCTGTGTATGTGTCTCAGTGTATATGCACTGAAAGCAATATACACTCTTCCGTGCATATACACTGCGGAAATACACATCTCAGTGCCCCCACTCTGAAGGATGGCTGAGGATGTTACAGTTCTGGAGGTGGGAAGTACAGTACCTACACTCTGAAGGATGGATGAGGATATTACAGTTCTGGAGGTGGGAAGTACAGTACCTACACTCTGAAGGATGGATGAGGATATTACAGTTCTGGAGGTGGGAAGTACAGTACTTACACTCTGAAGGATGGATGAGGATATTACAGTTCTGGAGGTGGGAAGTACAGTACTTACACTCTGAAGGATGGATGAGGATATTACAGTTCTGGAGGTGGGAAGTACAGTACTTACACTCTGAAGGATGGATGAGGATATTACAGTTCTGGAGGTGGGAAGTACAGTACTTACACTCTGAAGGATGGATGAGGATATTACAGTTCTGGAGGTGAGTAGTACAGTACCTACACTCTGAAGGATGGCTGAGGATATTACAGTTCTGGAGGTGAGTAGTACAGTACCTACACTCTGAAGGATGGCTGAGGATATAACAGTTCTGGAGGTGAGTAGTACAGTACCTACACTCTGAAGGATGGATGAGGATATTACAGTTCTGGAGGTGGGAAGTACAGTACCTACACTCTGAAGGATGGATGAGGATATTACAGTTCTGGAGGTGGGAAGTACAGTACTTACACTCTGAAGGATGGATGAGGATATTACAGTTCTGGAGGTGGGAAGTACAGTACTTACACTCTGAAGGATGGATGAGGATATTACAGTTCTGGAGGTGGGAAGTACAGTACTTACACTCTGAAGGATGGATGAGGATATTACAGTTCTGGAGGTGGGAAGTACAGTACTTACACTCTGAAGGATGGATGAGGATATTACAGTTCTGGAGGTGAGTAGTACAGTACCTACACTCTGAAGGATGGCTGAGGATATTACAGTTCTGGAGGTGAGTAGTACAGTACCTACACTCTGAAGGATGGCTGAGGATATTACAGTTCTGGAGGTGAGTAGTACAGTACCTACACTCTGAAGGATGGCTGAGGATATTACAGTTCTGGAGGTGAGTAGTACAGTACCTACACTCTGAAGGATGGATGAGGATATTACAGTTCTGGAGGTGAGTAGTACAGTACCTACACTCTGAAGGATGGCCGAGG
>NC_091315.1:22797590-22832590 GCF_038502225.1 Cherax quadricarinatus
GGGACTACACAGGTATGAGAAACTTCCTGCAGGAGGTTCAGTGGGACAGAGAAATGGTAGGAAAATCAGTAAACGAGATGATGGAATATGTGGCAACAAAGTGCAAGGAGGCAGAGGAAAGTTTTGTTCCCAAGGGAAACAGAAATAATAGGAAGACCAAAACGAGTCCTTGGTTTACCCGAAGGTGTAGGGAGGCAAAAACTAAGTGCAACAGAGAATGGAAAAGGTACAGGAGGCATAGGACCCAGGAAAACAAGGAGATTAGTAGAAGAGCCAGAAACGAGTATGCGCAGATAAGGAGGGAGGCCCAGCGACAGTATGAAAACGACATAGCATCGAAAGTCAAATCTGACCCGAAACTGCTGTATAGCCACATTAGGAGGAAGACAACAGTCAAGGACCAGGTGATAAGGCTGAGGAAAGAAGGTGGAGAACTCACAAGAAACGATCAAGAGGTATGTGAGGAGCTCAACACGAGATTTAAGGAAGTATTTACAGTAGAGACAGGAAGGACTCTGGGGGGACAGACCAGATGGGGACACCAACAAGGAATACACCAACAAGTGTTGGACGACATACATACAGATGAGGAGGAGGTGAAGAAACTGCTAAGGGACATCGATACCTCAAAGGCAATGGGACCGGACAACATCTCTCCATGGGTCCTTAGAGAGGGAGCAGATATGTTGTGCGTACCACTTACCACAATCTTCAACACATCCCTGGAAACTGGGCAACTACCTGAGGTATGGAAGACGGCAAATGTAGTTCCCATTTTCAAAAAAGGAGACAGAAAAGAGGCACTAAACTATAGACCTGTGTCATTGACGTGTATAGTATGCAAAATTATGGAGAAGATTATCAGGAGGAGAGTGGTGGAGCACCTGGAACGGAACAGGAGTATAAATGCCAACCAGCACGGATTCACGGAAGGCAAATCCTGTGTCACAAACCTTCTGGAGTTTTATGATAAAATAACAGAAGTAAGACAAGAGAGAGAGGGGTGGGTTGATTGCATCTTCTTGGACTGCAAGAAGGCTTTTGACACAGTTCCTCACAAGAGATTAGTGCAGAAGCTAGAGCATCAGGCGCATATAACAGGAAGGGCACTGCAATGGATCAGAGAATACCTGACAGGGAGGCAACAACGAGTCATGGTACGTAATGATGTATCACAGTGGGCACCTGTGACGAGCGGGGTCCCACAGGGGTCGGTCCTAGGACCAGTGCTATTTTTGGTATATGTGAACGACATGACGGAAGGGTTAGACTCAGAAGTGTCCCTGTTTGCAGATGATGTGAAGTTAATGAGGAGAATTAAATCTGATGAGGACCAGGCAGGACTTCAAAGAGACCTGGACAGACTGGACACCTGGTCCAGCAAATGGCTTCTCGAATTTAATCCTGCCAAATGCAAAGTCATGAAGATAGGGGAAGGGCACAGAAGACCACAGACAGAGTATAGGCTAGGTGGCCAAAGACTGCAAACCTCACTCAAGGAGAAAGATCTTGGGGTGAGTATAACACCGAGCATGTCTCCGGAAGCACACATCAATCAGATAACTGCTGCAGCATATGGGCGCCTGGCAAACCTGAGAACAGCATTCCGACACCTTAGTAAGGAATCATTCAAGACACTGTACACCGTGTATGTCAGGCCCATACTGGAGTATGCAGCACCTGTTTGGAACCCGCACTTGATAAAGCACGTCAAGAAACTAGAGAAAGTACAAAGGTTTGCAACAAGGTTAGTTCCAGAGCTAAGGGGAATGTCCTATGAAGAAAGATTAAGGGAAATCGGCCTGACGACACTGGAGGACAGGAGGGTCAGGGGAGACATGATAACGACATATAAAATACTGCGTGGAATAGACAAGGTGGACAAGGACAGGATGTTCCAGGGAGGGGACACAGAAACAAGAGGCCACAATTGGAAGTTGAAGACACAAATGAGTCAGAGAGATAGTAGGAAGTATTTCTTCAGTCATAGAGTTGTAAGGCAGTGGAATAGCCTAGAAAATGACGTAGTGGAGGCAGGAACCATACACAGTTTTAAGACGAGGTTTGATAAAGCTCATGGAGCGGGGAGAGAGAGGGTCTAGTAGCAACCGGTGAAGAGGCGGGGCCAGGAGCTAGGACTCGACCCCTGCAACCACAAATAGGTGAGTACAAATAGGTGAGTACACACACACACACAAACAGGCAGTGTGATGGCATTGTGGCTGAGTGTAACCAGGAGACTGTACTCTGCACGAGTACCAGTGATGGTACAAGGATGGGAAGGAGACTGTACTCTGCACAAGTACCAGTGATGGTACAAGGATGGGCAGGAGACTGTACTCTACACGAGTACCAGTGATGGTACAAGGATGGGCAGGAGACTGTACTCTGCACGAGTACCAGTGATGGTACAAGGATGGACAGGAGACTGTACTCTGCACCAGTACCAGTGATGGTACAAGGATGGGCAGGAGACTGTACTCTGCACGAGTACCAGTGATGGTACAAGGATGGGCAGGAGACTGTACTCTGCACCAGTACCAGTGATGGTACAAGGATGGGCAGGAGACTGTACTCTGCACGAGTACCAGTGATGGTACAAGGATGGACAGGAGACTGTACTCTGCATGAGTACCAGTGATGGTACAAGGATGGACAGGAGACTGTACTCTGCACGAGTACCAGTGATGGTACAAGGATGGACAGGAGACTGTACTCTGCATGAGTACCAGTGATGATACAAGGATGGACAGGAGACTGTACTCTGCACGAGTACCAGTGATGGTACAAGGATGGACAGGAGACTGTACTCTGCATGAGTACCAGTGATGGTACAAGGATGGATAGGAGACTGTACTCAGCACGAGTACCAGTGATGGTACAAGGATGGGCAGGAGACTGTACTCAGCACGAGTACCAGTGATGGTACAAGGATGGACAGAAGACTGTACTCAGCACGAGTACCAGTGATGGTACAAGGATGGATAGGAGACTGTACTCAGCATGAGTACCAGTGATGGTACAAAGATGGACAGGAGACTGTACTCAGCACGAGTACCAGTGATGGTACAAGGATGGACAGGAGACTGTACTCAGCACGAGTACCAGTGATGGTACAAGGATGGACAGGAGACTGTACTCAGCACGAGTACCAGTGATGGTACAAGGATGGACAGAAGACTGTACTCAGCACGAGTACCAGTGATGGTACAAGGATGGATAGGAGACTGTACTCAGCACGAGTACCAGTGATGGTACAAGGATGGGCAGGAGACTGTACTCAGCACGAGTACCAGTGATGGTACAAGGATGGATAGGAGACTGTACTCAGCACGAGTACCAGTGATGGTACAAGGATGGGCAGGAGACTGTACTCAGGACGAGTACCAGCGATGGTACAAGGATGGACAGGAGACTGTACTCAGCACGAGTACCAGTGATGGCACAAGGATGGATAGGAGACTGTACTCAGCACGAGTACCAGTGATGGTACAAGGATGGGCAGGAGACTGTACTCAGCACGAGTACCAGTGATGGTACAAGGATGGACAGAAGACTGTACTCAGCACGAGTACCAGTGATGGTACAAGGATGGATAGGAGACTGTACTCAGCACGAGTACCAGTGATGGTACAAGGATGGGCAGGAGACTGTACTCAGCACGAGTACCAGTGATGGTACAAGGATGGATAGGAGACTGTACTCAGGACGAGTACCAGCGATGGTACAAGGATGGACAGGAGACTGTACTCAGCACGAGTACCAGTGATGGTACAAGGATGGACAGGAGACTGTACTCAGCACGAGTACCAGTGATGGTACAAAGATGGACAGGAGACTGTACTCAGCACGAGTACCAGTGATGGTACAAGGATGGACAGGAGACTGTACTCAGCACGAGTACCAGTGATGGCACAAAGATGGACAGGAGACTGTACTCAGCACGAGTACCAGTGATGGTACAAGGATGGGCAGGAGACTGTACTCAGGACGAGTACCAGCGATGGTACAAGGATGGACAGGAGACTGTACTCAGCACGAGTACCAGTGATGGTACAAGGATGGACAGGAGACTGTACTCAGCACGAGTACCAGTGATGGTACAAAGATGGACAGGAGACTGTACTCAGCACGAGTACCAGTGATGGTACAAGGATGGACAGGAGACTGTACTCAGCACGAGTACCAGTGATGGCACAAAGATGGACAGGAGACTGTACTCAGCACGAGTACCAGTGATGGTACAAGGATGGACAGGAGACTGTACTCAGCACGAGTACCAGTGATGGTACAAGGATGGACAGGAGACTGTACTCAGCACGAGTACCAGTGATGGTACAAGGATGGACAGGAGACTGTACTCAGCACGAGTACCAGTGATGGTACAAGAATGGACAGGAGACTGTACTCAGCACGAGTACCAGTGATGGTACAAGGATGGACAGGAGACTGTACTCAGCACGAGTACCAGTGATGGTACAAGGATGGACAGGAGACTGTACTCAGCACGAGTACCAGTGATGGTACAAGGATGGGCAGGAGACTGTACTCAGCACGAGTACCAGTGATGGTACAAGGATGGACAGGAGACTGTACTCAGCACGAGTACCAGTGATGGTACAAGGATGGACAGGAGACTACTCAGCACGAGTACCAGTGATGGTACAAGGATGGACAGGAGACTGTACTCAGCACGAGTACCAGTGATGGTACAAGGATGGGCAGGAGACTGTACTCAGCACGAGTACCAGTGATGGTACAAGGATGGACAGAAGACTGTACTCAGCACGAGTACCAGTGATGGTACAAGGATGGATAGGAGACTGTACTCAGCACGAGTACCAGTGATGGTACAAGGATGGGCAGGAGACTGTACTCAGCACGAGTACCAGTGATGGTACAAGGATGGATAGGAGACTGTACTCAGCACGAGTACCAGTGATGGTACAAGGATGGGCAGGAGACTGTACTCAGGACGAGTACCAGCGATGGTACAAGGATGGACAGGAGACTGTACTCAGCACGAGTACCAGTGATGGTACAAGGATGGACAGGAGACTGTACTCAGCACGAGTACCAGTGATGGTACAAAGATGGACAGGAGACTGTACTCAGCACGAGTACCAGTGATGGTACAAGGATGGACAGGAGACTGTACTCAGCACGAGTACCAGTGATGGCACAAAGATGGACAGGAGACTGTACTCAGCACGAGTACCAGTGATGGTACAAGGATGGACAGGAGACTGTACTCAGCACGAGTACCAGTGATGGTACAAGGATGGACAGGAGACTGTACTCAGCACGAGTACCAGTGATGGTACAAGGATGGACAGGAGACTGTACTCAGCACGAGTACCAGTGATGGTACAAGAATGGACAGGAGACTGTACTCAGCACGAGTACCAGTGATGGTACAAGGATGGACAGGAGACTGTACTCAGCACGAGTACCAGTGATGGTACAAGGATGGACAGGAGACTGTACTCAGCACGAGTACCAGTGATGGTACAAGGATGGGCAGGAGACTGTACTCAGCACGAGTACCAGTGATGGTACAAGGATGGACAGGAGACTGTACTCAGCACGAGTACCAGTGATGGTACAAGGATGGACAGGAGACTACTCAGCACGAGTACCAGTGATGGTACAAGGATGGACAGGAGACTGTACTCAGCACGAGTACCAGTGATGGTACAAGGATGGACAAGAGACTGTACTCAGCACGAATACCAGTGATGGTACAAAGATGGACAGGAGACTGTACTCAGCTCGAGTACCAGTGATGGTACAAGGATGGACAGGAGACTGTACTCAGCACGAGTACCAGTGATGGTACAAGGATGGACAGGAGACTGTACTCAGCACGAGTACCAGTGATGGTACAAGGATGGGCAGGAGACTGTACTCAGCACGAGTACCAGTGATGGTACAAGGATGGATAGGAGACTGTACTCAGCACGAGTACCAGTGATGGTACAAGGATGGACAGGAGACTGTACTCAGCACGAGTACCAGTGATGGTACAAGGATGGACAGGAGACTGTACTCAGCACGAGTACCAGTGATGGTACAAGGATGGACAGGAGACTGTACTCAGCACGAGTACCAGTGATGGTACAAGGACGAGTATAATACAGGTAAAATCTTAATTAATACTTTGAAACAGGATGTTCTTAAACACAGTAAACTAGATCAGTCATGTTTCACTACACTGGTGTCGTCAGGGGCCAGGAGCTACACTCTTCAATTCTTCCATAAGCTCCGCTGCTAGTTTTAAGATGATCTTGTTGTGGTGGTTTCTGTTGGAAGAAAATCTACACGAAATATATTTGTAATACCTTAATTATATTTCATAAGTTCGTAATGTAAAAAGATAAAAACTACGATTAATAATAATAATAATAATAATAATAATAATAATAATAATAATAATAATAATAATGAAAAAACTAGTGTGACAGAAACCTAATGATGTACCTGGTATATCAGTTGTTGGGAGTTTCCTTGTGGATGTTGGGTTAGAATTGTCAGGAAACAGGAGAAGTGTTTCCTGACGCGGGTTTTAATCATAAGATGACCTGAAGCTGGAGCTTTTAGTCATGTGACCGAGGTCTTCCACTGGTTTACCGGTCCACCTTCTTTAAAAACTATGGTTATATGTTCTTGTAGAGAAGCCAGAGGAAGTAATGTGTGTGAAGGCGAGTCTACAGTTTCCCAGGTACTGTCACCTCACCTCTGATTCTTTAAGGATTCAGTCCTTTTTTTTCTGACATTTTCTTTCTGCAGTGGTGGTGAGGAGAAACGAATTACGTTCCCTACAACTGGAACATCCTCCCCACTGGGGAAGACGAATTTCTGTGATTTCTTTGTAAAACAAGGTTCTATTGTAGTAATCCCTTAATTTATAAATATGGTATATTTTGAGGTCTTCAACCTTCGGATATAGATATAAGTAACATAATTTTTTTTCCAGCCCATATTCAGTTGACTTGTTCAGTCAAACTCCAGGGCAGACGTACCGCTGAAATCGTGAGAAAGTTTGTACGTGAGTATCGATAAAGCTCAACGCAGGCGAGAAAAATATATCATAATCTACACTTCGAAAATCCTAGAAGGAATAGTCCCGAATCTGCACACAGAAATCACTCCCTACGAAAGTAAGACTGGGCAGGTGGTGCAAAATACCCCCAGTGAAAAGTAGGGGCATCATTGGTACACTAAAACACCATAAGTGTCAGCGGCCCAAGACTGCTCAACAGCCTCCCACCATGCATAAGGGGAATTACCAATAGACCCCTGGCTGCCTTCAAGAGGGAGCTGGACAGATACTTAAAGTCGGTGCCGGATCAGCCGAGCTGTGGTTCGTACGTTTGACTACGTGCGGCCAGCAGGAACAGCCTGGCTGATCAGGCCCTGATCCACCGGGAGGCCTGGTCATGGACCGGGCCGCGGGGGCGTTGATCCTCGGAATATCCTCCAAGTAGACTCCAAGCAGGTAGGAATGGACTCAGACAAGCTGTGTGTGTCAAACTCCTCTACCATCCGTCAGCTGTCGTCTAGATACCCACCAGAAATTAACATTTAAACCTTGAGCTGGCAGAAGATCGTGTCCTTTTGAGGCTTGCAGGACATATGCAGCCTCAAAAAAAAAAAAAAAAAAAACAAAAAAAAAAAAAAAAAAAACTAGCTGCGAGAATTGCTCTCTATATCTTCGTCTCTGAGGATTGTACGTCTGTCTAATAAAAGTTATTCTCCTGGACGATGCATAACACGACTCCTTCACCTCCAGTGTTGAACCTGGACCAAGATGTGTCATCATAACTCATTTAAATACTCAATATTTACACAGGATAAACAAGGAAACAGCCCGCGGTAAAAATTACATAAGTAGCTAATTCTCTTAGTTATTTTTGGCTATTAAAACTGATCATCTGAAAGAAAATGGGATGACCTGGGGAGGAATAATTTCCGAATTTTGCTAATGACAAACTCGCTACAATTAATTATATTTAATTATACAATTTTTCCTTTGAACTTGTATTTTTCTGAGCCCTGGAGGGAGATCCAGGGAAAGTTGTGGTTTTAGGGCAACGAAAAATATCTGGGGTGGATTTTTTTAGTCAATGCTAAATGTGTACGGTGTGTTGAAATATATAGCAGCAAGGAGATTGCACAGGCTAAATACACAAATTTCAGACGTCTGGCTTTAAATGGAGTTCCTACGAAGCTGTAAATAATCTGCATACAGGTCTGGCCGCATGTACTTGGTTTTGAGGGACTGACCACCTCCTACCAAGGCTGAGGGACTGACCACCTCCTACCAAGGCTGAGGGACTGACCACCTCCTACCAAGGCTGAGGGACTGACCACCTCCTACCAAGGCTGAGGGACGGACCACCTCCTACCAAGGCTGAGGGACGGACCACCTCCTACCAAGGCTGAGGGACGGACCACCTCCTACCAAGGCTGAGGGACGGACCACCTCCTACCAAGGCTGAGGGACTGACCACCTCCTACCAAGGCTGAGGGACTGACCACCTCCTACCAAGGCTGAGGGACTGACCACCTCCTACCAAGGCTGAGGGACTGACCACCTTCTACCAAGGCTGAGGGACTGACCACCTCCTACCAAGGGTGAGGGACTGACCACCTCCTACCAAGGCTGAGGGACTGACCACCTCCTACCAAGGCTAAGGGACTGACCACCTCCTACCAAGGCTGAGGGACGGACCACCTCCTACCAAGGCTGAGGGACGGACCACCTCCTACCAAGGCTGAGGGACTGACCACCTCCTACCAAGGCTGAGGGACTGACCACCTCCTACCAAGGCTGAGGGACTGACCACCTCCTACCAAGGCTGAGGGACTGACCACCTCCTACCAAGGCTGAGGGACTGACCACCTCCTACCAAGGCTGAGGGACTGACCACCTCCTACCAAGGCTGAGGGACTGACCACCTCCTACCAAGGCTGAGGGACGGACCACCTCCTACCAAGGCTGAGGGACTGACCACCTCCTACCAAGGCTGAGGGACAGACCACCTCCTACCAAGGCTGAGGGACGGACTACCTCCTACCAAGGCTGAGGGACTGACCACCTCCTACCAAGGCTGAGGGCCTGACCACTTCCTACCAAGGCTGAGGGACTGACCACCTCCTACCAAGGCTGAGGGAAGGACCACCTCCTACCAAGGCTGAGGGACTGACCACCTCCTACCAAGGCTGAGGGACTGACCACCTCCTACCAAGGCTGAGGGACTGATCACCTCCTACCAAGGCTGAGGGACTGACCACCTCCTACCAAGGCTGAGGGACTGACCACCTCCTACCAAGGCTGAGGGACTGACCACCTCCTACCAAGGCTGAGGGACTGACCACCTCCTACCAAGGCTGAGGGACTGACCACCTCCTACCAAGGCTGAGGAACTGACCACCTCCTACCAAAGCTGAGGGACTGACCACCTCCTACCAAGGCTGAGGGACGGACCACCTCCTACCAAGGCTGAGGGACTGACCACCTCCTACCAAGGCTGAGGAACTGACCACCTCCTACCAAAGCTGAGGGACTGACCACCTCCTACCAAGGCTGAGGGACGGACCACCTCCTACCAAGGCTGAGGAACTGACCACCTCCTACCAAAGCTGAGGGACTGACCACCTCCTACCAAGGCTGAGGGACGGACCACCTCCTACCAAAGCTGAGGGACTGACCACCTCCTACCAAGGCTGAGGGAAGGACCACCTCCTACCAAGGCTGAGGAACTGACCACCTCCTACCAAAGCTGAGGGACTGACCACCTCCTACCAAGGCTGAGGGACGGACCACCTCCTACCAAGGCTGAGGGACTGACCACCTCCTACCAAGGCTGAGGAACTGACCACCTCCTACCAAAGCTGAGGGACTGACCACCTCCTACCAAGGCTGAGGGACGGACCACCTCCTACCAAGGCTGAGGGACGGAGCTGAGGGACGGACCACCACCTACCAAGGCTGAGGGACTGACCACCTCCTACCAAGGCTGAGGGACTGACCACCTCCTACCAAGGCTGAGGGACTGACCACCTCCTACCAAGGCTGAGGGACTGATCACCTCCTACCAAGGCTGAGGGACGGACCACCTCCTAGCAAGGCTGAGGGACTGAGCACCTCCTCCCAAGGCTGAGGGACGGACCATCTCCTACCAAGGCTGAGGGACTGACCACCTCCTACCAAGGCTGAGGGACTGACCACCTCCTACCAAGGCTGAGGGACGGACCACCTCCTACCAAGGCTGAGGTACTGATCACCTCCTACCAAGGCTGAGGGACTGACCACCTCCTACCAAGGTTGAGGTACTGACCACCTCCTACCAAGGCTGAGGCACTGACCACCTCCTACCAAGGCTGAGGGACTGACCACCTCCTACCAAGGCTGAGGGACGGACCACCTCCTACCAAGGCTGAGGAACTGACCACCTCCTACCAAAGCTGAGGGACTGACCACCTCCTACCAAGGCTGAGGGACTGACCACCTCCTACCAAGGCTGAGAGACTGACCACCACCTACCATGGCTGAGAGACGGACCACCTCCTACCAAGGCTGAGGGACGGACCACCTCCTACCAAGGGTGAGGGACTGACCACCTCCTACCAAGGCTGAGGGACGGACCACCTCCTACCAAGGCTGAGGGACGGACTATCTCCTACCAAGGCTGAGGGACTGACCACCTCCTACCAAGGCTGAGGGACTGACCACCTCCTACCAAGGCTGAGGGACGGACCACCTCCTACCAAGGCTGAGGTACTGATCACCTCCTACCAAGGCTGAGAGACTGACCACCTCCTACCAAGGCTGAGGGATTGACCACCTCCTACCAAGGCTGAGGGACGGACCACCTCCTACCAAGGCTGAGGAACTGACCACCTCCTACCAAAGCTGAGGGACTGACCACCTCCTACCAAGGCTGAGGGACGGACCACCTCCTACCAAGGCTGAGGGACGGAGCTGAGGGACGGACCACCACCTACCAAGGCTGAGGGACTGACCAGCTCCTACCAAGGCTGAGGGACTGACCACCACTTACCAAGGCTGAGGGACGGACCACCTCCTACCAAGGCTGAGGGACTGACCACCTCCTACCAAGGCTGAGGGACGGACCACCTCCTACCAAGGCTGAGGGACGGACCACCTCCTACCAAGGCTGAGGGACGGACCACCCCTACCAAGGCTGAGGGACTGACCACCTCCTATCAAGGCTGAGGGACGGACCACCACCTACCAAGGCTGAGGGACGAACCACCTCCTACCAAGGCTGAGGGACGGACCACCTCCTACCTAGGCTGAGGGACGGACCACCTCCTACCAAGGCTGAGGGACGGACCACCTCCTACCAAGGCTGAGGGACGGACCACCTCCTACCAAGGCTGAGGGACGGACCACCACCTATCAAGGCTGAGGGACGGACCACCTCCTACCAAGGCTAAGGGACTGGCCATCTCCTACCAAGGCTGAGGGACTGACCACATCCTACCAAGGCTGAGGGACGGACCACCTCCTACCAAGACTGAGGGACTGACCACCTTCTACCAAGGCTGAGGGACGGACCACCTCCTACCAAGGCTGAGGGACGGACCACCTCCTACCAAGGCTGAGGGACGGACCACCACCTACCAAGGCTGAGGGACTGACCACCTCCTACCAAGGCTGAGGGACTGACCACCACCTACCAAGGCTGAGGGACTGACCACCACCTACCAAGGCTGAGGGACTGACCACCTCCTACCAAGGCTGAGGGACTGACCACCTCCTACTAAGGCTGAGGGACTGACCACCACCTACCAAGGCTGAGGGACTGACCACCACCTACCAAGGCTGAGGGACTGACCACCACCTACCAAGGCTGAGGGACTGACCACCTTCTACCAAGGCTGAGGGACTGACCACCACCTACCACGGCTGAGGGACTGACCACCTCCTACCAAGGCTGAGGGACGGACCACCACCTACCAAGGCTGAGGGACGGACCACCACCTACCAAGGCTGAGGGACTGACCACCACCTACCAAGGCTGAGGGACTGACCACCTCCTACCAAGGCTGAGGGACGGACCACCACCTACCAAGGCTGAGGGACGGACCACCACCTACCAAGGCTGAGGGACGGACCACCACCTACCAAGGCTGAGGGACTGACCACCTCCTACCAAGGCTGAGGGACGGACCACCACCTACCAAGGCTGAGGGACGGACCACCACCTACCAAGGCTGAGGGACTGACTACCTCCTACCAAGGCTGAGGGACTGACCACCTCCTACCAAGGCTGAGGGACTGACCACCTCCTACCAAGGCTGAGGGACTGACCACCTCCTACCAAGGCTGAGGGACTGACCACCTCCTACCAATGCTGAGGGACTGACCACCTCCTACCAATGCTGAGGGACTGACCACCTCCTACCAAGGCTGAGGGACTGACCACCTCCTACCAAGGCTGAGGGACTGACCACCTCCTACCAAGGCTGAGGGACTGACCACCTCCTACCAATGCTGAGGGACTGACCACCTCCTACCAAGGCTGAGGGACTGACCACCTCCTACCAAGGCTGAGGGACGGACCACCTCGAAACTACCACTTTTACTTTCTCCAGTGTTATTTATATTCACTCGTCTTCAGCAGAAGAACACTTGTACAAACGTGTCGGCAACAAGATACCAAAGTGTTGCACATGTGTCTTTTTCAGTAATAAAATAAGAATACAAATGACGTGCTGCTGAATACAACGAAGGAAATATACACGTAGCAACATTTCGCTCTGTGCAGAGCTTCAAGTCTTGTCTTGTCTCAGTGTTTTGTTACGTGTCTTTTCTTCAGTATTAATAATCCTAGTTTTAACACGTCAGTGCACTACCTACCTGGAGCGTGGTCTGGGGGGTCACCGCCCCCGCGGACCAGTCCTTGACAACGGCCACCATATTGAGTCAGTCAGTAGGAAGCTGAGGAAACTGTACAAGTATCTCCACCAAGTGCCAGGTCAACCAGGCTGTGATGGGTGAATGGGGCCAGTGGCTCGCCAGTAGCAACAATCTGGTTGACCAGACAAACCGTGGCGTAGGCTCCGAGAATAGAAAAACTCTCGAAACTCGTATATTAAAGGGAACAATAGTTGGATTATTAGTTTTAAAGTCTATCAAATACATGGTCATTAACGCTGAAATTTCCCCAATATATAGGCCGGCGTAATAGTAATAATAATTGTTATAACTCTCGGAACGAGTAGGACTCGAACCCATGGCCAAACATCCCTAAAACTACGAGGACAGTGTTCGAAACATGCTGGCTTAATAATAACCCAGTAGTCAGAGCAGTGACTTGCCATGGATTCGAATCCCGCCCTTTCCGTGAGTTGTTTACGATTCAGAAGACAAGCGTACACAGGAGGTGGGTTAGTGTGGTCTTAACTACCAGGTCTGGTGGATATCTTAATAATGAAGATTCTATTCTGTGCTCAGCCATCAATGTTGTATCACCAACACTTTTATCAAAGTCCCGTGAGAGGTGATCAAGCCAGCCAGCAGCACTCAGATGCAAATTACCACCACCACCACCACTACTACTACTACAACTACTACTACTACTACTACTACTACTACTACTACCACCACCACCATCAATTCTGCATCAGCTACTACTACTGCTGCTGCCACTCCCTTCTCCCACCTCAACCCCTACCGTTTTGTCTTCTGACCTTCTCAGTTTTTCTCGCCCCAGTTGGGACATGACAATGGTCAAGCCACAGTATTGTGACTTTCTATTCCTCAAAGCATGGCCAAGCTTGTTCGTCGTTCGTGTTCATGACGCCCAAGTTCACAACGTGAGAAAACATGAACGAGAAATTTGAAATATTCTGAAATTAAACCTGGGATCCAGGACACAAGTTTTCTAGTTCAGGCTATTTTGTACTAAGTGGTACACTTCTTAATGTGTGGTGCTTCAGTGGTACACTTGCTAGTGTATGGTGCTTCAGTGGTACACTTGATAATGTATGGTGCTTCAGTGGTACACTTGATAGTGTATGGTGCTTCAGTGGTACACTTGATAGTGTATGGTGCTTCAGTGGTACACTTGCTAGTGTATGGTGCTTCAGTGGTACACTTGCTAGTGTATGGTGCTTCAATGGTACACTTGCTAGTGTATGGTGCTTCAGTGGTACACTTGCTAGTGTATGGTGCTTTAGTGGTACACTTGCTAGTGTATGGTGCTTAAGTGGTACACTTGCTAGTGTATGGTGCTTCAGTGGTACACTTGCTAGTGTATGGTGCTTCAGAGGTACACTTGCTAGTGTATGGTGCTTCAGTGGTACACTTGCTAGTGTATGGTGCTTCAGAGGTACACTTGCTAGTGTATGGTGCTTCAGTGGTACACTTGCTAGTGTATGGTGCTTCAGAGGTACACTTGCTAGTGTATGGTGCTTCAGTGGTACACTTGCTAGTGTATGGTGCTTCAGTGGTACACTTGCTAGTGTATGGTGCTTCAGTGGTACACTTGCTAGTGTATGGTGCTTCAGTGGTACACTTGCTAGTGTATGGTGCTTTAGTGGTACACTTGCTAGTGTATGGTGCTTCAGTGGTACACTTGCTAGTGTATGGTGCTTCAGTGGTACACTTGCTAGTGTATGGTGCTTCAGTGGTACACTTGCTAGTGTATGGTGCTTTAGTGGTACACTTGCTAGTGTATGGTGCTTTAGTGGTACACTTGCTAGTGTATGGTGCTTCAGTGGTACACTTGCTAGTGTATGGTGCTTCAGAGGTACACTTGCTAGTGTATGGTGCTTCAGTGGTACACTTGCTAGTGTATGGTGCTTCAGAGGTACACTTGCTAGTGTATGGTGCTTCAGTGGTACACTTGCTAGTGTATGGTGCTTCAGTGGTACACTTGCTAGTGTATGGTGCTTCAGTGGTACACTTGCTAGTGTATGGTGCTTTAGTGGTACACTTGCTAGTGTATGGTGCTTCAGTGGTACACTTGCTAGTGTATGGTACTTCAGTGGTACACTTGCTAGTGTATGGTGCTTTAGTGGTACACTTGCTAGTGTATGGTGCTTCAGTGGTACACTTGCTAGTGTATGGTGCTTCAGAGGTACACTTGCTAGTGTATGGTGCTTTAGTGGTACACTTGCTAGTGTATGGCGCTTCAGTGGTACACTTGCTAGTGTATGGTGCTTCAGAGGTACACTTGCTAGTGTATGGTACTTCAGTGGTACACTTGCTAGTGTATGGTGCTTTAGTGGTACACTTGCTAGTGTATGGTGCTTCAGTGGTACACTTGCTAGTGTATGGTGCTTCAGTGGTACACTTGCTAGTGTATGGTGCTTTAGTGGTACACTTGCTAGTGTATGGTGCTTTAGTGGTACACTTGCTAGTGTATGGTGCTTCAGTGGTACACTTGCTAGTGTATGGTGCTTCAGAGGTACACTTGCTAGTGTATGGTGCTTCAGTGGTACACTTGCTAGTGTATGGTGCTTCAGAGGTACACTTGCTAGTGTATGGTGCTTTAGTGGTACACTTGCTAGTGTATGGCGCTTCAGTGGTACACTTGCTAGTGTATGGTGCTTCAGAGGTACACTTGCTAGTGTATGGTACTTCAGTGGTACACTTGCTAGTGTATGGTGCTTTAGTGGTACACTTGCTAGTGTATGGTGCTTCAGTGGTACACTTGCTAGTGTATGGTGCTTCAGTGGTACACTTGCTAGTGTATGGTGCTTTAGTGGTACACTTGCTAGTGTATGGTGCTTTAGTGGTACACTTGCTAGTGTATGGTGCTTCAGTGGTACACTTGCTAGTGTATGGTGCTTCAGAGGTACACTTGCTAGTGTATGGTGCTTCAGTGGTACACTTGCTAGTGTATGGTGCTTCAGAGGTACACTTGCTAGTGTATGGTGCTTCAGTGGTACACTTGCTAGTGTATGGTGCTTCAGTGGTACACTTGCTAGTGTATGGTGCTTCAGTGGTACACTTGCTAGTGTATGGTGCTTTAGTGGTACACTTGCTAGTGTATGGTGCTTCAGTGGTACACTTGCTAGTGTATGGTACTTCAGTGGTACACTTGCTAGTGTATGGTGCTTTAGTGGTACACTTGCTAGTGTATGGTGCTTCAGTGGTACACTTGCTAGTGTATGGTGCTTCAGAGGTACACTTGCTAGTGTATGGTGCTTTAGTGGTACACTTGCTAGTGTATGGCGCTTCAGTGGTACACTTGCTAGTGTATGGTGCTTCAGAGGTACACTTGCTAGTGTATGGTACTTCAGTGGTACACTTGCTAGTGTATGGTGCTTTAGTGGTACACTTGCTAGTGTATGGTGCTTCAGTGGTACACTTGCTAGTGTATGGTGCTTTAGTGGTACACTTGCTAGTGTATGGTGCTTCAGTGGTACACTTGCTAGTGTATGGTGCTTCAGTGGTACACTTGCTAGTGTATGGTGCTTCAGTGGTACACTTGATAGTGTAAGTTATGGTACTTCAGCCTGATCAACCAGGCTGTTAAGTATTCAAGGCTACCAACCCAAGGCACTCAAGAATGTCAACCCACCACACTCAGGCCTACCAACCTTCAACCCACAGGTTACCAACACCACCCAGGAGAACTAACTCAGTGTTACCAACTACTGTCAGCTGACATACACACACACACACACACACACACACACACACACACACACACACACACACACACACACACACACACACCAACCGAGAAAACACGTTTGTGCTTCCTCAAAGCTGTTTTTGCTGTCATTTACAGCGGGAGATTACATGTATAAAATTTACACCTGCTGTTTTTTTACAAGCTGTTAAAGTTAAAGCTGTAAACTTGTGTAAATTTTTCATTATCTCTCTCTCGTTTACTCTCACTCTCACTCCCTCTCTCTCTCTCTCTCTCTCTCTCTCTCTCTCTCTCTCTCTCTCTCTCTCTCTCTCTCTCTCTCTCTCTCGTGCACAACTTTCTCTTCCCGACTCTTGACAAAAATATGTCCCAGTTGAAACTCCTTGAAGATTCAAACTCTTTCCCAGACACACTACGTTATCTTTTAACAGCAACAGCAGCTGTTCCTTATGGTGCAGCAGCCGCAGCACCTTACGGAACAGCAGCAGCACCACAAGGAACAGCAGCAGCACCACCACCACCATAAGGAACAGCAGCAGTCGCAGCACCATAATGAACAGCAGCAGCACCATAAGGAACAGCAGCAGCCACTGCACCATAAGGAGCAACAGCCGTAGCAGCTCCAGCAACACCACTAACAACAACAACAGTAGTACCACCACTAACAGCAACAGCATCAACATCAGCAACACCATAACGAACAGTAGCAGTAACATCAGTAGAACAAGAGGAACAAAAACAGTAGTATTAGCAACAGAAGTAGCAGCAATTACAACTACAGTAGCAGCAACAGTAGCAGAAACAGCAGCAGGAACAGCAGTTCTTGTTGCTGCAGCAGCAGCAAGAACAGCCAAAAAGAGGATAAAGATGAAGAAGGAAGAAGCAGTAAGAAGACGAGACGACACACAAACATCCGGGTTGCAGTGAGGAGACGAGGTAATGGTACGGGTCACGTATTCGTGCATTTGTTGACATGTGGATTTGGCGAGGGGAAAAATTGAGGTGTTTATGTTGTGTCTGTATGAATGTCGGTCACGAGGTTGGGGGGAGGAGGAGGAAGAAGAGGAAAAGAGGGGTAGGAAGAGAAGGAAGAGGAGGGAGAGTAAAGGAGGAAAAGAAGGGAGAGGAAAGGAGGGAGAGGAGAGGAAGAAGAGAAGGAGGAGGACTGGGTAAAAGAAGAGGGAGAGAAGAGACAAGTCATAATAAACAATAAAAGTCCCAATACTGTGACTAGAATAGCTGAAGATTGAGACACTTATGCAACATATGGAAATCTTTATTGAGGAAACGTTTCGCCACACAGTGGCTTCATCAGTCCAATACAAAGTAGAAAGGTGTAAGGAGAGGAGGAGTTTGAGGTAATCAGTCCCTCAGCCTGGAGTCGATGTGTTCAGTCCATCACTCTTGTAGTGTACAACATAGATGGACTAAACACATCGACTCCAGGCTGAGGGACTGATTACCTCAAACTTCTCCTCTCCTTACACCTTTCTGCTTTGTATTGGACTGATGAAGCTACTGTGTGGCGAAACGTTTCCTCAATAAAGATTTCCATATGTTGCATAAGTGTCTCAATCTTCAACTTGTCGGTTTTCAAAACCATTCATCACAACTAGAACAGCTCAAGAATGAACAACATTCTGGAAAGGACATTTCAGACGACGTTTCGGACCATCCTGGATCACTGATAATGATCCAGGATGGATCCAAACATTGTCTAAGGTTTTCTCTCCAGAAGAGTGGCTTATGTATTATTATTATTATTATTATTATTATTATTATTATTATTATTTACTACTACTACAGAATCAAAATAATTTAGCGACACAGCAATCAATACGAACACCTAAAGTCAGCCATTTTTACGTTGTTTTTTAACATGTTAGTGACAACCAATTATCAACGAGAAACCTTAAGCACGAAGCTGACTGGTTGAGATTCCGAGGAGTGACCTCAGGCACAACGCTAATTGGCTGAGACCCCGAGGAGAGACTTTAGGCATGACGCTGATTGGTTGAGACCTCGACAAGAGACCTTTGTCACGGCGCTGATTGGCCGAGATCCCGAGGAGAGATATTAGACACGACGCTGGTTGGTCTAGATCCCGAGGAGAGACATTAGACAAGACGCTGGTTGGTCGAGATCCCGAGGAGAGACCAGGCACGATGATTGATCGAGGTCCCAAAGAGAGACACCAGACACGGCGCTGATTGGTCGAGATCACGAGAAGAGATAAGTGAAGTCTGCTTGAAAAGTGCAGCATCTTTCCTAGAAGACTAAGTAAGATGAAAGAAGATTTGAGTGAGGATAGAGTAGATGGAGACGAGAAGGGCAGTGGAGAGAAAATAACTTGATAGAAATAGAGCGAAGGTGAAAAAAAAGAGGGGCACAAGCTAGAGAAAGAAGCAGTGGAAACTCCACACATGGAATATAAAGTAAACAGAAGACCAAGAATCTGGCAACTATGATTATATATATATATATATATATATATATATATATATATATATATATATATATATATATATATATATATATATACACCCAGGTACACCGGTGTACATAGGTGCCGCACCTCACGCACAGCTACACTGGTGTACACAAGTACCACGCCTCTCACCCAGCTACGCTGGTGCACACGAGTACAGCACCGACACATCGCCTCATACATTAAACTGTGTCAACATCAGCATCAGCCCGGAAAGTCATCATGTCGGTCGGTCGTCGGTCGGTCGGTCGGTCGGTCGGTCGGTCGGTCGGTCTCTCAGTACGAACGGTTAAAAATATTACATCACCATCATTCTTGATCAAATTTTCCAGTAAGTGACCAGTGACATTTTCCTTCCTTCCTGCGAACTGAAATACAAATAAACGATCGACTGTTTAGTGACTTGTCAAAATATTTATTAGAATTTTGGAGAGACAATCAATCGCTTTCAATTCCAATTTTGAATCTGAGTTACGCGTCTTTAGTGATTCGTAAGAGTAAGAACCTAATGTCGAACTGTTAGAACCGGTGGACCATTCTAGAAACGAATCTGAGGGACTGACCACCTCAAATATTTCTTTAAGGTTGATGGATTGATTACATTTTTGTTTCATTACTACACCTGTATTTGACTGAAGAAGCCTGCTGTGTAAGTGAAACGTTTCAAAGATAAATATACCCAACTGTTGTACATGTGTCTTAATTATCAGCTTGTTAATATTTTATAGCATTTTCAATATTTCTTACTTTCGTGAAAGTAACAAGTTGAGCAAAACAAGTCTTGTACCTGGGTTAACTAAGTGGCATCCTCACACCCCTGGCACTATGATGTATTTGCAGTAAGGATTTTAACTTTATCACCGAGCTGTGATAGCCTCCACTTTTATCACAAATCACAGTTTACAAAACACTTGGCCACCTTAGGCTGTCAGGGTCAAGATCGGTTCATTTTTCAATATGTGTGGCACTGTAGTGCAGGAAATTTATGGGTTTCTGTGTCTCATACAGCCGGAACTTTTTTGGCAAATTCGTCTTATGTTAAGAAAAAACGGCTTTTGATTGATGTGAAGGGGGGTGGTCTTAGGTACAGTTGCTTCAAAGATTGCAGTTATTTTAAGGAGAAAGAAGAAAAAACGGCTTTTGATTGATGTGAAGGGGGGTGGTCTTAGGTACAGTTGCTTCAAAGATTGCAGTTATTTTAAGGAGAAAGTATAAGTCTTATTACAAGGTACAGATGTGGGGATTCCACCTGTCTGAGCGAAGGTCGAGTCCATGTTTTGTTTATACAAACAGCGAGATGAAAATGATGATTAAAGCGCCTAAGATACGACGATTTAGTCGTCTTAAGGAAGTATATTCAAGAAGCATTAAAACTGTAGGTTAAAAGAGCGACTGGGAAATTGGAGGTAATCAAACGGGGAGAGCAGTTTAAATTCCTGGCTTCAGGAACCCTTCACCAGCATCAAAGCACCTCTCTCTTGAGAAGAGTCTTGCGGAAAAACAGTTGTCGCGACTGGATTCTCATAAGAGATGCTTCCAACCTTAGCGTCTGACCTGGCAGGTACTAACCTGTGGTCCATCAAACGCTGGCACAGCCTGGTCTACATCAGTTGCTACAGTTTTCGACTCAGTGAAGAGGTTCATCCATAGGTGGTCCCAAAACTTCGGCGGGAGGGATCAAGCAGTCCCTCGGGCCGTAGCTGCTCTTTTAGCCCAACATAAACCACCCCATTTAAGTCATTCAAACGAAGAATAAGTCACAATGCCGTGAGCGTCACAATTCTCAGCTAACCCGAAAAGCGGAGATTAAAACTAGACGAGATTTCGATATGCCTTGGACTACTACTGAGTCACGAACAGCATGATAACAGTCCTAGACGGACAGGGAAAAATACATCTATTTTTAAATTTTAATTTACGGGTTAGTTGTGACTTACTTGGTCGTTACACTCTGGGGACAGAATGTGACGACCAGAAGAAGGCTAGCAGGCTCACCCACGATAACAAAGGTGCAGCTATGGGCAGCCTACTCACCCAGTATACTTCTTAATGTCGTCATTCCATCAGGTAACTAAATGAATGGTGCCTCACATATGACGACTAACTGCACTCTAGGATAATAGTGCGTAAAACACCTGTCTGAACTCATTTCCTTATACCTGTAAAAGCCAGTGTGTGTGTGTGTGTGTGTGTGTGTGTGTGTGTGTGTGTGTGTGTGTGTGTGTGTGTGTGTGTGTGTGTGTGTGTGTGTGTGTGTGTGTTTGTGTGTGTTTGTGTGTGTGTGTGTGTGTGTGTGTGTGTGTGTGTGTGTGTGTGTACTCACCTATTTGTACTCACCTATTTGTGGTTGCAGGGGTCGAGTCACAGCTCCTGGCCCCGCCTCTTCGCTGATTGCTACTAGGTCCTCTCTCTCCCTGCCCCATGAGCTCTATCATACCTCGCCTTAAAACTATGTATGGTTCCTGCCTCCACCACATCACTTTCTAGGCTATTCCATGGCCTGACTACTCTATGACTGAAGAAATACTTCCTAACATCCCTTTGATTCATCTGAGACTTCAACTTCCAATTGTGACCTCTTGTGTCTGTGTCCCATCTCTGGAACATCCCGTCTTTGTCCACCTCGTCTATTCCGCGCAGTATTTTATATGTCGTTATCATGTCTCCCCTGACCCTCCTGGCCTCCAGTGTCGTCAGGCCGATTTCCCTCAACCTTTCTTCATAGGACAATCCCCGTAGCTCTGGGACTAGTCTTGTTGCAAACCTTTGCACTTTCTCTAATTTCTTGACGTGCTTGACTAGGTGTGGATTCCAAACTGGTGCTGCATACTCCAGTATGGGCCTGACGTAGATGGTGTACAGAGTCTTAAACGAGTCCTTACTGAGGTAACGGAACGCTATCCGTAGGTTTGCCAGGCGCCCGTATGCTGCAGCAGTTATCTGATTAATGTGCGCCTCAGGAGATATGCTCGGTGTTATACTCACCCCCAGATCTTTTTCCTTGAGTGAGGTTTGCAGTCTTTGGCCATCTAAACTATATTGTGTCTGCGGTCTTCTTTGCCCTTCCCCAATCTTCATGACTTTGCATTTGGCAGGGTTAAATTCAAGGAGCCAGTTGCTGGACCAGGCTTGTAGCCTGTCCAGATCTCTTTGTAGTCCTGCCTGATCCTCGTCCGATTCGATTCTTCTCATTAACTTCACATCGTCTGCAAACAAGGACACTTCTGAGTCTATCCCTTCCGTTATGTCGTTCACGTATACCAAGAACAGCACAGGTCCTAGGACTGACCCCTGTGGAACCCCGCTTGTCACAGGCGCCCACTCTGACACCTCGTCGCGTACCATGACTCGTTGTTTCCTCCCTGTCAGATATTCTCTGATCCACTGCAGTGGCTTTCCTGTTATGTGTGCCTGGTCCTCTAGCTTTTGCAGTAACCTCTTGTGAGGAACTGTGTCGAAAGCCTTCTTGCAGTCCAAAAATACGCAGTCGATCCACCCCTCTCTCTCTTGTCTTACTTCTGTCACCTTGTCATAAAACTCTAGTAGGTTTGTGACACAGGATTTTCCTTCCCTGAAACCGTGCTGGTTGTCAATTATACACTTGTTTCTTTCCAGGTGCCCCACCACTCTCCTCCTGATGATCTTCTCCATGACCTTGCATACTATACACGTTAGAGATACAGGTCTGTAGTTTAGTGCCTCATGTCTGTCTCCCTTTTTAAAAATTGGGACTACATTTGCCATTTTCCATACCTCAGGGAGTTGCCCAGTTTCAAATGATGTGTTGAAGATCTTTGTTAATGGCTCACACAATATCTCTGCTCCCTCTTTAAGGACCCATGGAGAGATGTTGTCTGGTCCCACCGCCTTTGAGGTGTCAAGTTCGCATAGCAGCTTCTTCACCTCCTCCTTGGTTATATGTACCTCATCCAGCACTTGCTGGTGTGCCCCCCTGTTCTGATTTCTTGGAGTCCTACTGGTTTCCACTGTAAATACCTCTTTAAATCTTGTGTTGAGCTCCTGACATACCTCTCGGTCGTTTCTTGTGAATTCCCCATCACCCTTCCTCAGTCTGATTACCTGGTCCTTGACTGTTGTTTTCCTCCTGATGTGGCTGTACAACAGCTTCGGGTCAGTCTTTACTTTTGATGCTATGTCATTTTCATATTGTCTCTGAGCCTCCCTTCTTATCTGTGCATATTCGTTTCTGGCTCTTCGGCTGATTTCTTTATTTTCCTGAGTTCTCTGTCTTCTGTACCTTTTCCATTCTCTAGTACACCTAGTTTTTGCCTCCCTACACCTTTGGGTGAACCAAGGACTCGTTCTGTTCTTCCCATTATTTCTGTTTCCCTTGGGAACAAACCTCTCCTCTGCCTCCTTGCATTTTGTTGCTACATAGTCCATCATTTCTTGTACTGGTTTTCCTGTCAGTTCCCTCTCCCACTGAATGTCTTGAAGGAAGTTCCTCATGCCTGAGTAGTTCCCCCTTTTGTAGTTTGGTTTTTCCCAGCCTATTCCTGCTACTCTCTCCACTTGGAGCTCAACTATGTAGTCGAAGCAGTGTGTGTGTGTGTGTGTGTGTGTGTGTGTGTGTGTGTGTGTGTGTGTGTGTGTGTGTGTGTGTGTGTGTGTGTGTGTGTGTGTGTCTGTCTGTCTGAAGAACAAACTTTCTATGGGGATAACATTTCCCTCTGTTGAAGCTTTACAAAGTTATTCTAAGTTCATAAAGCTGGAAAAGACCGAAATGTTGTCCTGACATGGCAGTGGCGGGGCCTGGGGAGGGGGGGGGGAATGTTCCCTACAACTCTCCACTAGTAAGCCACAGGTAAGCCATAGGTAAGCCACAGGTTAGCCATAGGTTAGCCACAGGTAAGCCACAAGTAAGCCACAGATAAGCCACAGGTTAGCCACAGGTAAGCCACAGGTTAGCCACAGGTAAGCCACAGGTAAGCCACAGGTAAGCCACAGGTTAGCCACAGGTAAGCCACAGGTAAGCCACAGGTAAGCCACAGGTTAGCCACAGGCAAGCCACAGGTAAGCCACAGGTTAGCCACAGGTAAGCCACAGGTAAGCCACAGGTAAGTCACAGGTAAGCCACAGGTAAGCCACAGGTTAGCCACAGGTAAGCCACAGGTAAGCCACAGGTAAGTCACAGGTAAGCCACAGGTAAGCCACGGGTAAGCCACAGGTTAGCCACAGGTAAGCCACGGGTAAGCCACGGGTAAGCCACAGGTTAGCCACAGGTAAGCCACGGGTAAGCCACAGGTTAGCCACAGGTAAGCCACGGGTAAGCCACAGGTTAGCCACAGGTAAGCCACGGGTAAGCCACAGGTTAGCCACAGGTAAGCCACGGGTAAGCCACAGGTTAGCCACAGGTAAGCCACGGGTAAGCCACAGGTTAGCCACAGGTAAGCCACGGGTAAGCCACGCCACTTGAAGCTAACAAAACTTAGCTTACTGGAGGAGCCTGTCCCCAGCATTACTGGAGGAGCCTGTCCCCAGCATTACTGGAGGAGCCTGTCCCCAGCATTACTAGAGGAACCTGTCCCCAGCATTACTGGAGGAGCCTGTCCCCAGCATTACTGGAGGAGCCTGTCCCCAGCATTACTGGAGGAGCCTGTCCCTCAGCATTACTGGAGGAGCCTGTCCCCAGCATTACTGGAGGAGCCTGTCCCCAGCATTACTGGAGGAGCCTGTCCCCAGCTTTACTGGAGAAGCCTGTCCCCAGCATTACTGAGGAAGCCTGTCCCTCAGCATTACTGGAGGAGCCTGTCCCCAGCATTACTGGAGGAGCCTGTCCCTCAGCATTACTGGAGGAGCCTGTCCCCAGCATTACTGGAGGAGCCTGTCCCTCAGCATTACTGGAGAAGCCTGTCCCCCAGCATTACTGGAGAAGCCTGTCCCCCAGCATTACTGGAGAAGCCTGTCCCCAGCATTACTGGAGGAGCCTGTCCCCCAGCATTACTGGAGAAGCCTGTCCCCAAGCATTACTGGAGAAGCCTGTCCCCAGCATTACTGGAGGAGCCTGTCCCACAGCATTACTGGAGAAGCCTGTCCGCTAGCATTACTGGAGAAGCATGTCCCGCAGCATTACTGGAAAAGCCCGTCCCTCAGCATTACTGGAGAAGCCTGTCCCCCAGAGTTACTGGAGAAACCTGTCCCCCGGCATTACTGGAGAAGCCTGTCCCTCAGCATTACTGGAGAAGCAAGCCTGTCCCCCAGCATTACTGGAGAAGCCTGTCCCGCAGCATTACTGGAGAAGCCTGTCCCCCAGCATTACTGGAGAAGCCTGTCCCCCAGCATTACTGGAGGAGCCTGTCCCCCAGCATTACTGGAGGAGCCTGTCCCCAGCATTACTGGAGGAGCCTATCCCCCAGCATTACTGGAGGAGCCTGTTTCCCAGCATTACTGGAGGAGCCTGTCCTCCAGCATTACTGGAGGAGCCTGTCCCCCAGCATTACTGGAGGAGCCTGTCCCCCAGCATTACTGGAGAAGCCTGTCCCCAGCATTACTGGAGGAGCCTGTCCCCCAGCATTACTGGAGAAGCCTGTCCCCAAGCATTACTGGAGAAGCCTGTCCCCAGCATTACTGGAGGAGCCTGTCCCACAGCATTACTGGAGAAGCCTGTCCCCAGCATTACTGGAGGAGCCTGTCCCCCAGCATTACTGGAGAAGCCTGTCCCCAAGCATTACTGGAGAAGCCTGTCCCCAGCATTACTGGAGGAGCCTGTCCCCCAGCATTACTGGAGAAGCCTGTCCCCAGCATTACTGGAGGAGCCTGTCCCCCAGCATTACTGGAGAAGCCTGTCCCCAAGCATTACTGGAGAAGCCTGTCCCCAGCATTACTGGAGGAGCCTGTCCCACAGCATTACTGGAGAAGCCTGTCCCCTAGCATTACTGGAGGAGCCTGTCCCCCAGCATTACTGGAGGAGCCTGTCCCCTAGCATTACTGTAGGAGCCTGTCCCCAGCATTACTGGAGGAGCCTGTCCCTCAGCATTACTGGAGGAGCCTGTCTCTCAGCATTACTGGAGGAGCCTGTCCCCCATCATTACTGGAGGAGCCTGTCCCCCAACATTACTGGAGGAGTGTGTCCCCCAGCATTACTGGAGGAGCCTGTCCCCCAGCATTACTGTAGGAGCCTGTGCCCCAGCATTACTGTAGGAGCCTGTGCCCCAGCATTACTGTAGGAGCCTGTCCCCCAGCATTACTGTAGGAGCCTGTCCCCCAGCATTACTGTAGGAGCCTGTCCCCCAGCATTACTGTAGGAGCCTGTCCCCCAGCATTACTGTAGGAGCCTGTCCCCCAGCATTACTGTAGGAGCCTGTCCCCCAGCATTACTGTAGGAGCCTGTGCCCCAGCATTACTGTAGGAGCCTGTCCCCCAGCATTACTGTAGGAGCCTGTGCCCCAGCATTACTGTAGGAGCCTGTCCTCCAGCATTACTGGTGATCTTAACTGTGCTACACTACATTAGAAACCTTACAACACCTGTGTAACCCTTACAACATCTGTGTTTCCCTCACATGGACAAAGAAGAGAGAGAGAGAGAAAGAGAGAGACAAAATGGAACTCATTACCGGGATTCTTTCGGCAAGGTGGTGCAACTTAGTGTGATGAGATTCTTAGGATGAAAGGTTACCTCCCCCCCCCCTCTCTCTCTCTCTCTCTCTCTCTCTCTCTCTCTCTCTCTCTCTCTCTCTCACTCTCTCTCTCTCTCTCTCTCTCGTATCGAGGACTAATGAGCCAACTGATTATATACATATATAAATATATATATATATATATATATATATATATATATATATATATATATATATATATATATATAAATATATATATATATATATGTCGTGCCGAATAGGTAAAATCTGCTATCTTGGCTTAAATAGCAACGCTCTTCTTGCCGAATAAGGCAAGCGAAAAATTGTGTATGTAATAACTTCGCAAAAATCATTCTGAACCTAACGAAAAAAGTATATTTCATTGTGTTTGCTTATTATTAAATTATAGTAAATTGATCTAAAAAATATATAGGTGGATTAGGCTAAATTAAATTGCGCTTGTTATAATAAGGTTAGGCAAGTTTTCTAAGGTTCCTTTGGCACAATTTTTTTAATTTTTACATTAACATAAATGAAAAAAATATATCTTTAAACGTACAAGAGAAAATTTTAGAAAGGACTTAATTTTAAATGAGTTCTTTCTAATTGACTAATTTTACCTGTTCGGCACGACATATATTTCTTCCTTCATATTGACCATGACCTGGTATTTATCCAGCTCATATAGCCCTCGATATATGGGGAGAGAGAGAGAGAGAGAGAGAGAGAGAGAGAGAGAGAGAGAGAGAGAGAGAGAGAGAGAGAGAGAGAGAGAGAGAGAGAGAGAGAGAGAGAGAACTGATCTAGGTAACAGCTCTTAGCTTGTCAATAAAGTTGCGAATCCTTAACTTGTAAATAGCCTGTCAATAAAGCTAGGGATCCTTAAGCTAACCATGCCAAAAAAAGAGAAAGAGAAAGAGAGAGAGAGAGAGAGAGAGAGAGAGAGAGAGAGAGAGAGAGAGAGAGAGAGAGAGAGAGAGAATCATCAGGTCAGCTCACCACTGTTTATGAATTGATCAAATTTTCAGAGGTCACTACTTGTATGTGTCCCCAGTTGCCTGTTCTCTGGTTCTTCTTGTTCTCCTCCACCTCCTCTTTCTGTGTCCCCAGTTGCCTGTTCTCTGGTTCTTCTTGTTCTCCTCCACCTCCTCTTTCTGTGTCCCCAGTTGCCTGTTCTCTGGTTCTTCTTGTTCTCCTCCACCTCCTCTTTCTGTGTCCCCAGTTGCCTGTTCTCTGGTTCTTCTTGTTCTCCTCCACCTCCTCTTTCTGTGTCCCCAGTTGCCTGTTCTCTGGTTCTTCTTGTTCTCCTCCACCTCCTCTTTCTGTGTCCCCAGTTGCCTGTTCTCTGGTTCTTCTTGTTCTCCTCCACCTCCTCTTTCTGTGTCCCCAGTTGCCTGTTCTCTGGTTCTTCTTGTTCTCCTCCACCTCCTCTTTCTGTGTCCCCAGTTGCCTGTTCTCTGGTTCTTCTTGTTCTCCTCCACCTCCTCTTTCTGTGTCCCCAGTTGCCTGTTCTCTGGTTCTTCTTGTTCTCCTCCACCTCCTCTTTCTGTGTCCCCAGTTGCCTGTTCTCTGGTTCTTCTTGTTCTCCTCCACCTCCTCTTTCTGTGTCCCCAGTTGCCTGTTCTCTGGTTCTTCTTGTTCTCCTCCACCTCCTCTTTCTGTGTCCCCAGTTGCCTGTTTTCTGGTTCTTCTCCATCTCCTCTTTCTTCCAAACAACGTTCCCACGTTTCATACTCTCACACTTTTTTTTTACTCTTCTTTCCTACCATGAATTCCTCCTCCTCTTCATTTCTCTTACCTCATTTTCTTCCAAATCATTCATTTCCTATCTCTTTTCCTCTTCCTGTTCATTTTTCATATTTTTCCTTATCTTATTTTCCTCCTAGTCTTCCTACTTATCCTCTTTCTTTTCCTCATCTCTTTTTCAACTTTTCTTGTTTTTTCCTTTTTTTTCTATTTTTTTTTATATGATTTCTTCCCCATTTTCTTCTTTTTCCATTTATTACCTCCTCCATCTTTTACCATCCCTTTCTTCTCTTCTTTATTTCTCGACATCCTCTTCCTCCATCCTTCGTCTCACCGTCCAGTTTTCCTCCATCTTCAACCATTCCTTCATTATTCCTCTACTTCCATGTTTCCTACATTTCTTGCCTTTATTCTCCACCTCTGCCTCTTCCTCCTCTTTGCCATCTACTCCACCACTCTCCTCCTTCTTTATTACTCCCTCCACTCTCTTTCTCCTGTGATCTTAATATTAAATTATTGTCTGCACTCTGATACTGTATGCCTGCAGCATGAGTGCCTGTCTGCCTGCAGCATGAGTGCCTGTCTGCCTGCAGCATGAGTGCCTGTCTGCCTGCAGCATGAGTGCCTGTCTGCCTGCAGCATGAGTGCCTGTCTGCCTGCAGCATGAGTGCCTGTCTGCCTGCAGCATGAGTGCCTGTCTGCCTGCAGCATGAGTGCCTGTCTGCCTGCAGCATGAGTGCCTGTCTGCCTGCAGCATGAGTGCCTGTCTGCCTGCAGCATAAGTACCTTCTTGCCTGCAGCATAAGTGCCTTCCTGTCTGCATGCTTGCAGCATGAGTACTTGCATGCCTTTTGCTTGCTTGTCTGCCTGCCTGCCTTCTTCCTTGCTTGCCTGCCGGCCTGTCTGCTTATTTGCCTGCCTGCGTGCCGAATGGGATGCAATCCTTTTTAATCCGAGGAAGACTTGGGTAGCTTCAATTCCTTGGACACAGAGTCCTTCAGCAGCAACAAGGCAGCACCTCCCTGGCAGGGATTTCAACATATTTGCAAGACTACGTCCTGCTGAGTGAACCTCAACAAGTGTGTTGCTGTTAACATACACCATCCCTCTACCAGATGACCAGCAGGAAGAAGAAATGATAATAATAATGATAATAATAATAATAATAATAATAATAATAATAATAATAATAATAAGAAGAAGAAGAAGAAGAAGAAGAAGAAGAAGAAGAAGAAGAAGAAGAAGAAGAAGAAGAAGAAGAAGAAGAAGAAGAAGAAGAAGAAGAAGAAAAGTAGTAGTGTGGCAGGAGACAGGTGTGGGCCAAACAGTACAAAAATAACACTCCAATTAACAACATATGACATTTTTCCCACAAACTGAAGAAGGAAGTACTGCCCCTCTTCACCCTCCTCTCTCTCTCTCTCTCTCTCTCTATCTCTCTCTCTCTCTCTCTCTCTCTCTCTCTCTCTCTCTCTCTCTCATCTCTCATCTGACCCTCAGATATCCTCCACTTCCCCTCAAACAGGTGCTCCGGATGCCCATAAAACCCCCCCTCTCTACCCCGAGGGAAATCACGGTGAGGGAGACTGACTTTCCTCCCTCTCTCCCTTCGTTTCTCTCCCTCTCTTTACCATTCCCCCTCTTCCCCCCCCTTCTCTCTCTCCATCTCCCTTCTCTTTCCTTCCCAATATTCTCCTTTCCCTGTCCTTTATCCCCCGTCTCTATCCTCTCTCCATCTGTCATTCCCTCTATTTATCTCCTCCTCTTCCCTACTTTTCTTTCTTTCTTATCGCCCTCGTTCCACTCTTATCTTTCCTTGTTTCGCTTTTTTTTCACTCGGTTCACTCTCATCGTTTCCAATTTCTTTTTAATTCTCACCCTTCCATACCTTCCTTCCTTCGTCTCCTCTTTTTTCTTCCCTCCTCCACCTCTTTCCCTCTATAACACCCCCTTCCCTCCTCTGTCTCTTCTCCCCATCCAATTTTTATGCCTTCCCCTCCAATCCTACCCTCCTCTCCCCTCACATACTCTCCCCTCCATTAATACCCTCCCTTACCCTTACATACTCTCCCCTTCACTCCATATTCTTCCCTCCATTCCATATCCTCCCCTCCACTCCATATTTTCCTCTCCCTTTACATATTCTTCCCTCCACTCCATTTTTCCCCTTCCATACTTACATGAATCACCTTGTTCCTTCTCTCCCTCCCTGCCCTACATCACCCTCATCCCCCCCTTATAAATCACCATCATTTCTCTTCTCCCTCCCTTCCCTTCTTCTATCCTCCCTACCATACACCAATATACATTCTCCCCTATTTCATCTCCATCCATCTAAGGCCTCACTGCTCCATAACTCTCCCATGATATTGTTCATCTATGGGACAGTAACGAGAGAGGCAGAGGCAGAGAGGCAGAGGCAGAGGCAGAGGCAGAGAGGCAGAGAGGCAGAGAGGCAGAGAGGCAGAGAGGCAGAGAGGCAGAGAGGCAGAGAGGCAGAGAGGCAGAGAGGCAGAGAGGCAGAGGCAGAGGCAGAGAGGCAGAGAGGCAGAGAGGCAGAGAGGCAGAGAGGCAGAGGCAGAGGCAGAGAGGCAGAGAGGCAGAGAGGCAGAGAGGCAGAGAGGCAGAGAGGCAGAGAGAGAGAGAGAGAGAGAGAGAGAGAGAGAGAGAGAGAGAGAGAGAGAGAGAGAGAGAGAGAGAGAGAGAATGTTATAGGCTCCAAAGATGGGCAATATAGTTAAACAGTGCTTCAAACTGTCTCAGTGCCTTACTGCCTCAAACAGTGCCACGAACAGTACCTCGTATAATGTCTTAAAGAGTGTGGCGTACATCAAGCACCTTACGGTCACTTAGTGACATCTTGCACTCCCTCTACAATCACCCAAAACCTGGTAGCCAGTACTTGGATCTACTTAGCATGGGCCAGTAGGCCTGCTTCAGTGCTCCTTATGTTCTCATGTCATCGGTGACCCACGATTACACTGTGAATAGCTGTTATTTACATACGTCAATCAGGGTGAGAGGTTGACCTCCAGGTGACCTGAATACCTACAGTCTGGTCTGCAGGACTGTCTCTCACTATCTCTGACTGATTACACTTACTGGTGTCTCTTGTACGAGTTTCTGAGTTAATGACAATGAGCAAATTTACTTTTGCTATCTTATTATGATAATTACTAGTATGGTATCTGTGGAAAGGGACACTTTTGTACAGTTCAGAAAACGTTTTGCCACTTATATCAAAACGTCAAAGTACTGTGTAAGCGTCAATAAATGTCCTGAACTGTGCACCGGTGTCCTTTCCCACAAACTTGCTTATGTCACTAATTATTCTTACATCTACGTCGTATATGTATATTGTGAACAACAAAGGGCCCAACAGTGGCCCTTGTGGAATACCGTCTGTGATGCATACCCTCTCTGATTTATCTCCATTTATGCAAACTCTCTGTTACCTGTCAACCCCGGCTCTGTCCAGGAAAAAATCTACCTTCTTATCCCGGGTGTCTTTAGTTTCCTCAGTGTTCGGTGGGAACTTTATTAAAAGCCTTACCGAAGTCCATATACACAATATTATATTACCATGTTCTACCTCATCAAATACTTATTAAAAAAAAAGTTTCTAAATTCGTGAGGCAGGAACGCCCTTTGTAAAACTATGCTGAGATTCACTGATCAATTTATCTTTCGAAACTAAGGACCTGTCTTCTAGGTTGTAGATAGGTATCACATTTACCATTTTCCCTTATTAAGCATTAAGGTAGTTTGTAGTGACATGCTAAGTTCTTTTCTATAAACAGTTCATCAGGGCCCAGTGATTTGTTTAGTTTTAATCTTTCATTTCACATTCAGGAGTATGAAATTCCCGAGGCAGATAATATTCAGTGTGGGATTATCAAGACTATCAAGACAGCTGTCCTCTTTATCTGATCAGTGAACTCTGTAGTTGCTGACGATGGTTTATATACAAAGATAATTACCAGATTCCTATTTTCCTCTTTGATACCTAGAACATCTATTGTGTCATTTGATGAATTTAACACTTCTGTACAGAAAAACGTGCATCTCACATAGAGTCCTTCTCCTTCCTGCCAGCTATTTACTGTCACATCAATAAATAATGTAGTTTTTAATCACCATCTCACCAACCAAACCATGCCTTGTGTGTGTTTCTGTAAATCCCCCAAACACATCTCTGGCCTCCGCGAGGAACTCGCTTGTATAACTAACGTTGTCACTTCTATTTGTTTTCAAACCCATCATGTTTACAAAAAACAAATGAAATAGGATACATATTTTTGGGTTATTTTGGTATAGTGTGAGTATTGATAGTGTCACTGGCACTGTGCTATAGTGAGATATGGTTCTTGGAAGACACATTTCTGACCTCCCCGGTGATGTCGGTACTGTGGTACGTGGTATGTTTGGTCCGAGTATATGTCAAACCAGTTCACTGCGATCCAGTGCCAAGCGTCTCTTTATCCCCTGTGTTCTTTCATTTAGTTTTTTGTCTCTTCTTGGTAACTCATTCCCCCCTAAAAAGACGTTTATTTTCAATGTTTTCTCCACTTTGTGCCTCTTGATACATAGTTTTGTAGCGTTACGTTTTCTTCAAGTCGAAATATTGCTTTAAACCACAGCATTAAAAGTGTATTAACATTTTATGAATTCGTTTCGCATAACATTTCTAAAACCACAATATTGAGCGTCTAAACATCTCAAAACCGTACACAAAACATCTTATAATCAGGGGTAAATAATAATAATAATAATAATAATAATAATAATAATAATAATAATAATAATAATAATAGCAATACGTATGTTGTTTCAGATAAAATGTTTGTACAGAGACAGGTGACAGTTGTGCATGCAGAAAATCCAGAGAAGTTTAAAACCCCAAGTATAATCATTGCAACACCATTCATAACACACTGGCAACCAACATGCAAATTTCCACGTAACTCTAGAACCAACAGAGAAATTAAACCCCTGGCGTAACTCTTTAAACCCCACTCAGAACACGTTGCAGCCACTCGCTAAGGTTTCTGTCAACATTACTCAAGAACCCACAGAGCTTTAAAACCCAGTTTAAAAAATTACTCTGAAACCCAATTAAAAACTAGTCTGAGAACACGTGGAAACCACCAGACCATTAGAGAGGTCTTCAGGAAAGCCTGAGAAGCCCCTGGCAAGACAAAAGAAGCCTTCAATGGGTGAAGACGGTAAGGGAAGCAATGTAAACGATAATGGCGTCATTACTGCCAGACGACGGCCAATCTGGCGGCTGTAAATTCATAGTTAAAAGGGTTATAAACTACCTTGTTGGATCCTCTTGTTAAGTGCAGCACTTGATATAAACGGATGTTGTGTGTGTGTGTGTCTGTGTGTGTGTGTGTACATTATGATTGTCGTGTGTGTGTATTACGTGAGTCGTGTGTGTGTCAACAACAACAACAACACACACACACACACACACACACACACACACACACACACACACACAAATATATATATATATATATATATATATATATATATATATATATATATATATATATATATATATATGTGTGTGTGTGTGTGTGTGTGTGTGTATAGTAGGTTGGTAGACAGCAACCACCCAGGGAGGTACTACCGTCCTGCCAAGTGAGTGTAAAACGAAAGCCTGTAATTGTTTTACATGATGGTAGGATTCCTGATGTCTTTTGTCCGTCTCATAAATATGCAAGATTACAGGCATGTCTTGCTACTTCTACTTACACTTAGGGCACACTACACATACATGTACACGTTTATTTATACACACTCATCTGAGTTTTCTTTAATTTTATCTTAATAGTTCTTGGTCTTATTACTTTTCCTTTTATATCCATGGGGAAGTGGAATAAGAGTCTTTCCTCCGTAAGCCATGCGTGTTGTAAAAGTCAACTAAAATGCCGGGAACAATGGGCTAGTAACCCCTTTTCCTGTAAAGATTACTAAAAAGAATAAGAAGAAGAAAATTGTCAAAGTGGGAAGTCTGAATGTGCGTGGATGTTGTGCAAATGATAAGAAAGAGATGATTGTGGATGTTATGAATGAGAAGAAACTGGATGTCCTGGCTTTAAGTGAAACAAAGCTGAAGGGGGTGGGAGAGTTTCAGTGGAGAGGAATAAATGGGATTAGGTCAGGGGTTTCAAATAGAGTTAGAGCTAAAGAAGGAGTAGCAATAATGTTGAAGGATAAGCTATGGCAGGAAAAGAGGGACTATAAATGTATTAATTCAAGGATTATGTGGAGTAAAATAAAGATTGGATGTGAAAAGTGGGTTATAATAAGCGTGTATGCACCTGGAGAAGAAAGAAGTGTAGAGGAGAGAGAGAGATTTTGGGAAATGTTGAGTGAATGCGTGGGGAGTTTTGAATCAAGTGTGAGTAATGGTGGTTGGGGATTTCAATGCTAAAGTGGGTAAAAATGTTATGGAGGGAGTAGTAGGTAAATTTGGGGTGCCAGGGGTAACTGTAAATGGGGAGCCTTTAATTGA
>NC_091315.1:22837590-22842590 GCF_038502225.1 Cherax quadricarinatus
CGTAGGTACACCTGTAATTAGACGCAGGTACACCTGTAATTAGATGCAGGTACACCTGCAATCAGACGTAGGCACACCTGTAACCAAATGCAGGCACACCTGTAATCAGATGCAGGTACACTTGAGACACATTATAACCCTTCATTAGACAATGAATCTGTAATTAGACAATGGCGCACCCATAATTAGATGCTATAAAACCAGTAATTAGACGTTCTAAAGCCACAAATTAGACGTTGGCACACAGGTAATTAAGCTGTGGTTGACCTGTGTTAAGGAACGAGGAAGTATAAATGACAACAGAAGAAATAACTGAACCAGCGCAGACATCTTAATCCTCTTAGAGGCGCCGAAACTCACAGAGTTCTCTAAATTTTTGCCATGACTGTGCTGTGTTCGGGGAAGGAAGGGGGGAGAGGAGGTAGGGGGAGGGGAGGAAGGGGGGAAGGTGGGGAAGGAAAGGAGGAAATAGTAGGGAGGAGGAGGTAGGTGTGAGGTGATGAAGTAAGAAGAGAGGTTGGTACGAGGGAATGGCTGAAGGAGTGAGGAGAGGTAAGTAGGTACAAGGGAAGGAAGGGAGGGATTTACTAGGGGAAGGGAGGGATTTACTAGGGGAGGGGAGGGGGCAGGGTTGAGGGGAAAAGAAGCAGAGATAACTGGTCTTAGAACTATCTGGTTCCTTGGAATGTGTTGGTTCTCTATAAAGGTAAATTTTATTCTGTTGTCATTCAATATTATCTAAGTTATATTATCGTAGCTCGCTTAATTCATATTTTAATTAGATTTTCCAAATATAATTTTGTGATATTTTAAAATGCTTTTAAAATTGTAATATTATTTTAGATTCTGATGATGACTGAAGAAAAATCCATAACGTCAATATATGAATTATTATTATTATAATCAAGGGGGAAGCGCTAAACCCGGAGGATTATACAGCGCCTGGGGGGAGGATGTGGAAGGCATTCAGGCTTAATTCGGGGAACTGGAGCACAGATCCAATTCCCTAAATCAAGAGCCCCTCACCAACATCAAGGAACCTTCCTTGAGGGGTCAATATATTAAAAAAAAAAAAAAAAAAAAAAAAAACAGTGCAATTCCAAGCGCTCTCGTAATTTCACTATTTTTTCACAGTGGTTGTTCTGCATATTGTGATATTACCTGTTTACCTGGAGTTTACCTGGAGAGAGTTTCGGGGGTCAACGCCCCCGCGGCCCGGTCTGTGACCAGGCCTCCTGGTGGATCAGCGCCTGATCAACCAGGCTGTTGCTGCTGGCTGCACGCAAACCAACGTACGAGCCACAGCCCGGCTGATCAGGAACTGGTAGACAGCAACCACCCAGGGAGGTACTACCGTCCTGCCAAGTGAGTGTAAAACGAAAGTCTGTAATTGTTTTACATGATGGTAGGACTGCTGGTGTCCTTTTTTCTGTCTCATAAACATGCAAGATTTGAGGTACGTCTTGCTACTTCTACTTACACTTAAGTCACACTACACATACATGTACAAGCATATATATACATACTCCTCTGGGTTTTCTTCTATTTTCTTTCTAGTTCTTGTCCTTGTTTATCTCCTCTTACCTCCATGGGGAAGTGGAACAGAATTCTTCCTTCGTAAGCCATGCGTGTTGTAAAAGGCGACTGCAATGCCGGGAGCAAGGGGCTAGTAACCTCTTCTCCTGTATATATTACTAAATGTAAAAGGAGAAACTTTCATTTTTCCTTTTGGGCCACCCCGCCTCGGTGGGATACGGCCGGTGTGTTCAAAGATATATATATATATATATATATATATATATATATATATATATATATATATATATATATATATATATATATATATATATATATATATATATATATGTCGTGCCGAATAGGCAGAACTTGCGATCTTGGCTTAAATAGCAACGCTCATCTTGCCATATAGGACAAGTGAAAATTTGTATATGCAATAATTTCGCCAAAATCATTCTGAACCTAACGAAAAAAAATATATTTCACTGTGTTTGTTTAGTATTAAATTAATGTAAACAAATCTAAAATATATTTAGTTGGGTTAGGCTAAAATAAATTGTTCTTGTTATAATAAGGTTAGGTAAGTTTTCTAAGATTCTTTTGGTGCAAAATTAATTTTTTTTATATTAACATTAATGACAAAAACATATCTTTAAACGTATAAGAGAAAATTTGAGAAAGGACTTAATTTTAAATGAGTTCTTGCTAATTGACCAGTTTTACATATTCGACACGACATTATATATATATATATATATATATATATATATATATATATATATATATATATATATATATATATATATATATATATATATATATATATATATATATATATATATATATATATATATATATATATATATATATATATATATATATATATATATATATATATATATATATATATATATATATATATATATATATATATATATATATTATATAATGTGTGTGTGTGTGTGTGTGTGTGTGTGTGTGTGTGTGTGTGTGTGTGTGTGTGTGTGTGTATCACGAGCATCACTCACCAGTGTATCACCGCAACACTGGTAACACCACCAGGTTACTACACAATTAACCATGTGGCCTTGCGTGTTGCAGTATCGACCAGGTGTAAGGTCAAGGAGTGTTGACCCCCAGCGAGCAACACAAACCGGTTCACTTCCTCCGCATTACGTCCTCGAGGCTGGCAAAACAGCTTTTAATTCAGCGAGTTTAAGAGGTGCATTTGTCTTCATAGCATCTGGCTTCCTGTGTACTGCTGGGAAACTGGAGTTCAGCTGACGTGACTGTACGATGGTGTGAAGGATGTAACAACCACATGTATGTCCTGCTTTGTTCTTGTAATTTGGTTTAGTTGTTTTGATCTGTTTTTTGGTTTAGTTATTCTAATCTGGTTGTTTTGGTTTAGTTTTGATCTGGTTGCTTTGGTTTAGTTATTCTGATTTGGTTGTTTGGTTTAGTTCTGCTTTTGTTGTTTTAGTTCAGTTGTTCTAATTTGGTTGTTTTGGTTTAGCTGTTGTTTTAGCTGCTTGATTTGGCTTTGGTTTAGCTGTTGCTGTAGCTGCTTGACTGTTGTTTTGGTTGTTCTTTCGGTTGTGGATATTTTGTTGCTCTGGTTGTGCCTTTTAGTTGTGGTTTTGTTTTGGTTGTGGTTTTGTAGTTCTGGTTTCTGTTTCAGTTGTGGATGTTTTGTTGCTTTGGTCGTGGTTTTGTTTTTAGTTGTGGTTTTCTTTTGGTTGTTTCGTTGTCAGGTATCCCAGAAGACCTTCAAGTGGCTGCCTGGACAGTTTTTTCCCCTTATTCGAAATTATCGATTCTCTTTCACTCATAACCCGAGAACCCCTCATCCGATCGGATCCAAATTTTGAACAATTGTGAACCGTAACAAGGACCAGACTCTAGCAAACAATTAACAGATGTTCATCTGTTAGCGACAAGTTTCCTGATCCAGTCGACTTCACAGTGTAAACCTTGCTCAGTTGTTGCTAAGTGAAGGTTCGTGGAGCAACTGACATGTGCTGGTGCGCCCTGCACAGCTTTATATAGACCATTCCCGAAACTGATTTCCATGAGGACGCTGTAATGTGCTTCGACTTCACAATGTCAATATTCGCCAACACACTGACTTGGTGATGGTGGCGGTAGTGATGGATACACTGATGCACACACATACACACAAATACACACATACAAACACACACACACACAAACACACACACACAAACACACACACACACACACACACACACACACACACACACACAAACACACACAAACACACACACACACACACACACACAAACACACACACACACACATTTTGCATGCACACAAATATGTAAAGTGTACGTACATACATGTAAATAATAACAATGGCCAGCAAAAAAAAATCGTTACCAAAGATATCTGAAGGTATTTAAGGTATTTCGTGGTTGCTGAATTCCAAAATGTCATCAGGTTTTTCAAACTATCTCTAGTTTGTGAGATATTACAAACCTACTCTCAGTTAACAGGGAACTTAACCATAAAACGTGTATATGTAGTGACAATTTGTATATATAAATAGTTTTAATAAAGATTAGGATTTTATTTTTAAATGATTTAATATTTAAGAAATAAAACTGTATTAACAACGACCAGCTGACAATGTTGTAACTTTTATTTTGTTTTTGTAACCTTTATTTTGTATTTATTTTGTGCCAACTTGCTATTGTTAAACCAGTTTTATAAAACTGAATTTCCTTAAAATAATAAACAATAAAATATTTTATCTTATGGTATTGTAGTTAATTTGAGAGAGAAAAAAAAACAGCATTTTTAGGGCGTATTTAAATTTGATGAGGATAGACTCTGCTATTTCCAGAAAGTTTCTTTAACTTAACTTCAAAGTTGGTGTTTCTTAATGGAAGGTTTAAGTTAGGTTTGCATTGTTTATGCTCTCTAATTTGTCATATTTACTGAAGGAACTGATATTAATTTCTATATGATAACTTGTGAATAACTCTTCTGATTAGCTTCCAATTTTTTTAATGTTGATATTTAACTGCATTAAAAACATGCCGCACTCTGCACTATTCCAACCGCGTGAATTAAGATACTGGGTAACATTCCTTCTCGAGTTGTGTGGCGACCGAAATACATCCAGTTTTGGTTGTTGTTGTCTGGTTGAAGTTTTAACTATTGCCATTTTCGCTGGGATTTTTTGGGTGTTATTCGAAAACAGGATGTCTCCTGACACTAGTCTTAGTTAACTAGACAATCATCCTCTCACCAGCCAGAGCTACCATCTACACACTATTAAGAAGTAACTTGAGAATCACTGTGTCTTAAAATAATACGTGGCGAAACACACAACAGAAGCCTTAATTTGACCTCCGTTTCGCTCTAAGAAGAGTTTTTTCATAACTTGAGAAAGCTTTACTTAAAACAAATCGCTTCAAATAAACGCATTCTGCATACTCATTTCATTGTCCATGTCT
>NC_091315.1:22847590-22905090 GCF_038502225.1 Cherax quadricarinatus
TGGCGGTAGTGTTGGTGATGGTGTTGCTTGGCGGTAGTGTTCCTGGTGGTGGAAGAATCCTAGTATCAAAGTATGGTAGAGAAAAACAATAACAGGATGGTGTCAGCGCTGAGTGTCAATCCCAAGCTGTCAGGGTAACAGCTCAATCAGTCAGCCACTCCGTCGGTTGATTAGCGAATCAATCACTCAATTAGGTCATTGATGATTGTGAAAACGTGATACAAACACCAATATTTTAAAGAGGTGTACCGGTAAGCCAGTGGAAAGCCTCGGTCGGATGACCAAAAGCTCCAGCTGTGGGCCATCATATGACTAAGACCCGAGTCAGGAAATATTTGTCCTGTTTCCTGACAAACCTTAGCTAACCTAATCTAACCTAACCTAACCTAATCTAACCTAACCTAACCTAATCTAACCTAACCTAATCTAACCTAACCTAACCTAATCTAACCTAACCTAACCTAACCTAATCTAACCTAACCTAATCTAACCTAACCTAACCTAATCTAACCTAACCTAATCTAACCTAACCTAACCTAACCTAACCTAATCTAACCTAACCTAACCTAATCTAACCTAACCTAATCTAACCTAACCTAACCTAATCTAACCTAACCTAACCTAATCTAACCTAACCTAATCTAACCTAACCTAATCTAACCTAACCTAACCTAACCTAACCTAATCTAACCTAACCTAACCTAATCTAACCTAACCTAATCTAACCTAACCTAATCTAACCTAACCTAATCTAACCTAACCTAACCTAAACCAGTGGAAAATATAAGTTGAACCATTCAACTTATTTATAATAATAATAATAATAATAATAATAATAATAATAATAATAATAATAATAATAATAATAAATTAATTTTTAGACTAATGGAGACACTTAATTTTCATAATTTATAAGTTTTAGGATTAAAAGTAGTTACCAGCAAGTACCTAACAACTAACTGTAGCTACCACCAACTACCGGCAGATACCAGCCTCTACCAACAACTACCTACAACTACCGGCAGTTACCAGCAACTACCAAAAACCAGCAGTTACCAGCCTCTGCCAACAATTACCAGCAGTTACCAGCCTCTGCCAACAACTACCAACAACTACTGGCAGTTACCAGTCTATACCAGCAACTACCGGCAGTTAACAGCCTCTACCAGCAACTACCAACAACTACCAGCAGTTACCAGCCTCTGCCAACAACTACTGGCAGTTACCAGTATATACCAGCAACTGCCAACTATTACCGGCAGTTACCACCCTCTACCAACAACCAGCAGTTACCAGCCTCTACCAGCAACTACCAGCAGTTACCAGCCTCTACCAGCAACTACCAGCAGTTACCAGCCTCTACCAGCAACTACCAACAACTAACAGCAACTACCAATAACTACCAGCAGTTACCAGCAACTACCAGCAACTACCAGCAGCTACCAGCCTCTGCCAACAACTACCAGCAGTTACCAGCAACTACCAACAACTACCAGCAGCAGTTACCAGCAACTACCAACAACTACCAGCAGTTACCAGCAACTACCAACAACCAGCAGTTACCAGCCTCTACCAACAACTACCAGCAGTTACCAGCCTCTATCAACAACTACCAGCAGTTACCAGCCTCTACCAACAACTACCAGCAGTTACCAGCAACTACCGACAACTACCAGCAGTTACCAGCCTCTGCCAACAACTACCGGTAGCTACAGCAACTACCGCCCGGGACCAGCCCGTCTTACCTGATATCCCCACAAAAACAATACAAGTATGCTGCTGATCACCTCATTAGCGACTATGCTACCTTGGTATGGAGACAAAATTGGGGTTAATTGACTCTTAATTAGGCGCTTTTCATGTGTCATTAATGTCTGTGTTGCTGCAATACTGCCTCATCAAAAAGTTTTGCGCATTTGAAATTTTTTTTCACATATATGTTTCTGACGTGTACATCATTTATTTTTCATATATATATATATATATATATATATATATATATATATATATATATATATATATATATATATATATATATATATGAATATATAAATATATTTTAGATAAATATACAATAATTTAATAATAAACAAACACAATGAGATATATATTTTTTCTTTAGGTTCGGAATGATTTTTGCGAAATTATTGTATGCACAGATTTTCGCTTGCCTTATTCGGCAAGAAGAGCGTTGCTATTTAAGTCAAAATCGCAAGGTATACCTATTCGGCACGACATACATACATACATACATATATATATATATATATATATATATATATATATATATATATATATATACATCAGTGTGTTGGGCCTCCTGAAGAATACAAGGGCTGTAACCTGGATGTGTCTTGGCCTTCCAGTGAATTCTGTTTACTCTGTGATGTCATGTACTCGAAGCCTTGTGAGAGACCATGATGGTCTAGGGCGTTGTTGATCGTAGCCTTTTGATCCTGACAAGCGATCATTCATATTTCGAAATACAGCCTACAATTATAAATTTATCTGAGTGATATAAACCTAAATACACATTATTGAGAGAAAAGTGCAAGATAGATACCCATTTCTAAAAATGATTTATATTTGTTTATATACTTTATAAATGACAAAATATATATATATATATATATATATATATATATATATATATATATATATATATATATATATATATATATATATATATATATATATATATTATATTTGTGTGTGTGCCATCCCAGAGATAAATCTAGCATCCAGAGATACGTTCACCACCCCAGAAATAAGTCCAGCATCCCAGAAATAAGTCCAGCATTACAGAGATAAGTTCAGCATCCCAGGACCTGGTGGGAAGACCTCTGCCGTGTAAACCAAGTGAGTTTACACACGTGCTGGCAAAACACACTTGTAAACACGGATAACAATGCTTTCTCTTGTTGACTCTGGTAATTGCCTGAGGAGCAGAGCTTTTGTTGGTTGGTTTAGGTATATGGAGCTGTGTGGGCTATTGTTTTTCTTCTGTGGGTGTTCGGTCACATGTCTGAGTTTTTTTTTCCTATATCGGTCTTCTGTTTTTAACACTTTCTCTCCCCGCCACTCTCTCTCTCTCTCTCTCTCTCTCTCTCTCTCTCTCTCTCTCTCTCTCTCTGAGGTCCCTCCCCTTCACTGATCCTTCCCTAACATCTATCTTTCCTCATATCTCACCCCCTCTTTCTCTACATCCCTGTTATAACCCACTACAACCACCATCACAAGCACCACAACAATCACCACCACCACCACCCATCTACCCTACACATTCCTCCCTAACATACCTACCCACCTACCTATTTCCATGTATATTGGGTAATCCATTTTAGGGCAGTATAGCAAGCGGCAGTGTTCAGGGCCACGACCAACTCTTACAAACTGTTCTGACGAGAAAATTGTTTTAAAGTCCATGATGCAAGTATCCGCAGGCTGTTTAGAACACCGCCACTCTGCTACGGTGTTTGTTGGTGTGTGGTGGTGCTTGGTGTGTGGTGCTTGTTGGGTGTGTGATGCTTGGTGTGTGATGTTTGTTAGTGTGTGGTGTTTGTTGGTGTGTGGTGTTTGTTGGTGTGTGGTGGTGTTTGTTGGTGTGTGGTGGTGTTTGTTGGTGTGTTTGTTGGTGTGTAGTGTTTGGTGTGTGGTGGTGGTTATTGGTGTGTGGTGTTTGTTGGCGTGTGGTGTTTGTTGGTGTGTGGTGTTTGTTGGTATGTGGAGGTGTTTGTTGGTGTGTGGTGTTTGTTGGTGTGTGGAGGTGTTTGTTGGTGTGTGGTGTTTGTTGGTGTGTGGAGGTGTTTGTTGGTGTGTGGTGTTTGTTGGTGTGTGGAGGTGTTTGTTGGTGTGTGGTGTTTGCTGGTGTGTGGAGGTGTTTGTTGGTGTGTGGTGTTTGTTGGTGTGTGGTGTTTGTTGGCGTGTGGTGTTTGTTGGTGTGCGGAGGTGTTTGTTGGTGTGTGTTGTTTGTTGGTATGTGGTGTTGGTGTGTGGTGGTGGTTATTGGTGTGTGGTGTTTGCTGGCGTGTGGTGGTGTTTGTTGGTGTGTGGTGATGTTTGTTGGTGTGTGGTGGTGCTTGTTGGTGTGTGGTGCTTGTTGGTGTGTGGTGCTTGTTGGTGTGTGGTGCTTGTTTGGTGTGTGATGGTGTTGGTGTGTGATTGTTGGCGTGTGGTGTTTGTTGGCGTGTGGTGTTTGTTGGTGTGTGGTGTTTGTTGGTATGTGGTGTTGGTGTGTGGTGGTGGTTATTGGTGTGTGGCGTTTGCTGGCGTGTGGTGGTGTTTGTTGGTGTGTGTTGGTGTTTGTTAGTGTGTGTTGGTGTTTGTTGGTGTGTGGTGTTTGTTGGTGTGTGGTGTTTGTTGGTGTGTGGTGATGGTTATTGGTGTGTGGTGTTTGTTGTCGTGTGGTGGTGGTTGTTGGTGTGTGGTGGGGATTGTTGGAGTGTTGTGTGTGTGTGTGTGTGTGTACTCACCTAGTTGTACTCACCTAGTTGAGGTTGCAGGGGTCGAGTCCGAGCTCCTGACCCCGCCTCTTCACTGGTCGCTACTAGGTCACTCTCCCTGAACCGTGAGCTTTATCATACCTCTGTTTAAAGCTATGTATGGATCCTGCCTCCACTACATCGCTTCCCAAACTATTCCACTTACTGACTACTCTGTGATTCATCTGTGTCTTCAACTTCCATCTGTGTCCCCTTGTTACTGTGTCCAATCTCTGGAACATCCTGTCTTTGTCCACCTTATCAATTCCTCTCAGTATTTTGTATGTCGTTATCATGTCACCCCTATCTCACCTGTCCTCCAGTGTCGTCAGGTTGATTTCCCTTAGCCTCTCCTCGTAGGACATACCTCTTAACTCTGGGACTAGTCCTGTTGTGTGTGTGTGTGTGTGTGTGTGTGTGTGTGTGTGTGTGTGTGTGTGTGTGTGTGTGTGTGTGTGTGTGTGTGCGCGTACATACGTAAGCGCATGAACAAAAAGAAATAAAAGACATCGAATAAGATGGAGTAACCAACTCTGTGAACCTCGAGAAACAAGAGATCATCAGTTTGATTCAAGGAAAGGGAGGGCACCTTAAATCCCTAGGATCAAGAGCATTTCACAGGCATCAAGGTACCCCCATGAAGGGCGGGACGAAGATCCTGTTTGAAACACAGGAAGTGTTACACACACTAAAAACACAGTAAGGGACAACTAAGGAAAACTGAAGACAGAAGATTTGTGAAAGGGCGCAGTATGATTAGAGAGGAGCAGTGTTCAAGGTGAGAAGTTAGGCAGAGAGGAGCATCGTTCAAGGTGAGAAGTTAGGCAGAGAGGAGCAGCGTTCAAGGTGAGAAGTTAGGCAGAGAGGAGCAGCGTTCAAGGTGAGAAGTTAGGTAGAGAGGAGCAGTGTTCAAGGTGAGAAGTTAGGCAGAGAGGAGCAGTGTTCAAGGTGAGAAGTTAGGCAGAGAGGAGCATCGTTCAAGGTGAGAAGTTAGGTAGAGAGGAGCAGTGTTCAAGGTGAGAAGTTAAGCAGAGAGGAGCAGTGTTCAAGGTGAGAAGTTAGGCAGAGAGGAGCATCGTTCAAGGTGAGAAGTTAGGCAGAGAGGAGCAGCGTTCAAGGTGAGAAGTTAGGCAGAGAGGAGCAGCGTTCAAGGTGAGAAGTTAGGTAGAGAGGAGCAGCGTTCAAGGTGAGAAGTTAGGCAGAGAGGAGCATCGTTCAAGGTGAGAAGTTAGGCAGAGAGGAGCAGCGTTCAAGGTGAGAAGTTAGGCAGAGACGAGCATCGTTCAAGGTGAGAAGTTAGGCAGAGAGGAGCAGCGTTCAAGGTGAGAAGTTAGGCAGAGAGGAGCAGCGTTCAAGGTGAGAAGTTAGGCAGAGAGGAGCAGCGTTCAAGGTGAGAAGTTAGGCAGAGAGGAGCAGCGTTCAAGGTGAGAAGTTAGGCAGAGAGGAGCAGCGTTCAAGGTGAGAAGTTAGGCAGAGAGGAGCAGCGTTCAAGGTGAGAAGTTAGGCAGAGAGGAGCAGCGTTCAAGGTGAGAAGTTAGGCAGAGAGGAGCAGCGTTCAAGGTGAGAAGTTAGGCAGAGAGGAACATCGTTCAAGGTGAGAAGTTAGGCAGAGAGGAGCAGCGTTCAAGGTGAGAAGTTAGGCAGAGAGGAGCAGCGTTCAAGGTGAGAAGTTAGGCAGAGAGGAACATCGTTCAAGGTGAGAAGTTAGGCAGAGAGGAGCAGCGTTCAAGGTGAGAAGTTAGGCAGAGAGGAGCAGCGTTCAAGGTGAGAAGTTAGGCAGAGAGGAGCAGCGTTCAAGGTGAGAAGTTAGGCAGAGAGGAGCAGCGTTCAAGGTGAGAAGTTAGGCAGAGAGGAGCAGCGTTCAAGGTGAGAAGTTAGGCAGAGAGGAGCAGCGTTCAAGGTGAGAAGTTAGGCAGAGAGGAGCAGCGTTCAAGGTGAGAAGTTAGGCAGAGAGGAGCAGCGTTCAAGGTGAGAAGTTAGGCAGAGAGGAGCAGCGTTCAAGGTGAGAAGTTAGGCAGAGAGGAGCAGCGTTCAAGGTGAGAAGTTAGGCAGAGAGGAGCAGCGTTCAAGGTGAGAAGTTAGGCAGAGAGGAGCAGCGTTCAAGGTGAGAAGTTAGGCAGAGAGGAGCAGCGTTCAAGGTGAGAAGTTAGGCAGAGAGGAGCAGCGTTCAAGGTGAGAAGTTAGGCAGAGAGGAGCAGCATTCAAGGTGAGAAGTTAGGCAGAGAGGAGCATCGTTCAAGGTGAGAAGTTAGGCAGAGAGGAGCAGCATTCAAGGTGAGAAGTTAGGCAGAGAGGAGCAGCGTTCAAGGTGAGAAGTTAGGCAGAGAGGAGCAGCATTCAAGGTGAGAAGTTAGGCAGAGAGGAGCAGCGTTCAAGGTGAGAAGTTAGGCAGAGAGGAGCATCGTTCAAGGTGAGAAGTTAGGCAGAGAGGAGCATCGTTCAAGGTGAGAAGTTAGGCAGAGAGGAGCAGCGTTCAAGGTGAGAAGTTAGGCAGAGAGGAGCAGCGTTCAAGGTGAGAAGTTAGGCAGAGAGGAGCAGCGTTCAAGGTGAGAAGTTAGGCAGAGAGGAGCAGCGTTCAAGGTGAGAAGTTAGGCAGAGAGGAGCAGCGTTCAAGGTGAGAAGTTAGGTAGAGAGACAATCTGAGATAATGTTGCTAGAATTACCGACAATATGCTAGGTAAAAGGACCCAAGTGCATCTAATGTGACATTTTATTGTGGCAACGTTTCGCTCTCCAGGAGCTTTGTCAAGCCCTTACAAACATTACGGCAAAACTTAAACCAAACCACTACAAAGCCACAGCAGAAGGAAGACGCCGGTAAGAACTCACGTAGTGAGACTAAAGAAGGAAGGAAAGACAAGAATAAATTAAAATTATCATGAGATCTGCAACTAATTGTTCATATTCTCTGGAGTGAGAATGTCATTACCACAACACCAACACCAACCTTCAACTCTCTAATAATCATGCAAAGAAAAATGACAGGTATAAAACGTGATCGTTTCTTATTGCGCTACAAGTTATGTGCAATTAGTCGAATAAAAGTTTAAGCCAAATGCATCGATAACAACCCTGTTGATCCATACTGGCAATCATACTGACCACTATGCGTAGTAAGCAAATATTTATATTCCACCTCGGTGTTTCCCCATACAAATGTTGTACATAATTCTTACGCAAGATCTCAAAATATCCTAATTTATATACCAAACTATAAAATTACTTAAATGTTAAATACGATGAACAAAAGCATGCTGATCAACTTCTATATTTATCTCAATGTCACGTAATTAGAAGTTAAACTGAAGGCTGTACAAAACTGCTCTGTGTAACAAGGGTCTTTCTATAAAGTAATTTATACATGATAATTACTGTATATTGTACTCCACTATATGTAAATACAGTTATTAATTACTCCAATGTAAACTGTATACTGTACTCTGTATAAATACTCTATATAAATACATTTGTTTAAAATGTAGCTGTATACATCTGTGCTGGGCGAGAGTCGCACAAGAGCACAAGCAGTATCAAGGCGCCAGCAGTGATGAAATCAATAGACTCCAAATCAAAGACAAAACAAGATCCCACAACCCACCAAAAATAAACTCTGCAGCATCTAAAGCTCTCCTGCGTGCGCCCGCGCCCGTGTTAGATTTCTTTTTATTTCATCAAAACAAAAGAATATCGCGCACCAACGTCAACACCAACATCAACAACAAGGGCGGGAAAACCAAGAGGAAGGCGCAGGGAATCTGAAGACGAACAAAGCTTACAAAGGATCCCAGACAGCAGAGGAGGATTCAGTCTAAAGCCTTAAGTCTAATCCCAGTACAGGTATAAGAGACGAGATCAAACGCCTCCTGCCTACTGCCAAGACGAAAACTAAAAATATGCCTTCATTTATCTTTTTTTTTTTTTACCACGACACAGCAAAACAGATCCCGATGTGGTTGATTCCCGAGCGGGGCGACAGAGGGAGGCTTAAAGGTGTACAAAATAACTGGCAGGAGGAAAGAGAGGAGGATTGAGCTCCATGATCAACTCAGCTCGAAGGTTTAACTTGTTTTGCTTATTTGCTGAATCTGAGCCCACAAAGAGCATCGCGTCGACCTGCTGGTGAGATTACAATGGCGTGTCGGGCACACTTTTTTACGGAGACCAGAATAAACACGGACGGCCATTTCGCGGTAAATATTGTGACAAGAAAGAGTACAGTGGCGAACTGTGTGTGTGTGTGTGTGTGTGTGTGTGTGTGTGTGTGTGTGTGTGTGTGTGTGTGTGTGTGTGTGTGTGTGTGTGTGTGTGTGTGTGTACGCGCGCTCTCCTAATTGTGGTTGCAGGGGTCGATTCACAGCTCCTGGCCCAGCCTCTTCACTGGTGTTTGTGTGTGTGTGTGTGTGTGTGTGTGTGTGTGTGTGTGTGTGTGTGTGTGTGTGTGTGTGTGTGTGTGTGTGTGTGTGTGCGCGCGCGCGCGCGCTCTCCTAATTGGGGTTGCAGGGGTCGAGTCACAGCTCCTGGCCCCGCCTCTTCACTGGTGTGTGTGTGTGTACTCACCTAGTTGTACTTACCTAGTTGAGGTTGCAGAGGTCGAGTCCGAGCTCCTGACCCCGCCTCTTCACTGATCGCTACTAGGTCACTCTCCCTGAGCCGTGAGCTTTATCATACCTCTGCTTAAAGCTATGTATGGATCCTGCCTCCACTACATCGCTTCCCAAACTATTCCACTTACTGACTACTCTGTGGCTGAAGAAATACTTCCTAACATCCCTGTGATTCATCTGTGTCTTCAACTTCCAACTGTGTCCCCTTGTTACTGTGTCCAATCTCTGGAACATCATGTCTTTGTCCACCTTGTCAATTCCTCTCAGTATTTTGTATGTCGTTATCATGTCCCCCCTATCTCTCCTGTCCTCCAGTGTCGTCAGGTTGATTTCCCTTAACCTCTCCTCGTAGGACATACCTCTTAGCTCCGGGACTAGTCTTGTTGCAAACCTTTGCACTTTCTCTAGTTTCTTTACGTGCTTGGCTAGGTGTGGGTTCCAAACTGGTGCTGCATACTCCAATATGGGCCTAACGTACACGGTGTACAGGGTCCTGAATGATTCCTTATTAAGATGTCGGAATGCTGTTCTAAGGTTTGCTAGGCGCCCATATGCTGCGGCAATTATTTGGTTGATGTGCGCTTCAGGAGATGTGCCTGGTGTTATACTCACCCCAAGATCTTTTTCCTTGAGTGAGGTTTGTAGTCTCTGGCCCCCTAGACTGTACTCCGTCTGCGGTCTTCTTTGCCCTTCCCCAATCTTCATGACTTTGCACTTGGTGGGATTGAACTCCAGGAGCCAATTGCTGGACCAGGTCTGCAGCCTGTCCAGACCCCTTTGTAGTTCTGCCTGGTCTTCGATCGAGTGAATTCTTCTCATCAACTTCACGTCATCTGTGTGTGTGTGTGTGTGTGTGTGTGTGTGTGTGAGTAATTGCCAATTTATAGTTAAACAACTGGTGTTCTCGGTGTTCCATTTCTTTAATAAATTTATCGAATATTTCTTTCTAAATTTCGCAGTTATCTTGGCAGTTTTTTAATTCCATTTCGCTCATCATTTTCCCGGATGTAATGTTTCAGAAACATCGTACACTATTTTTTTTTATAATTAACACATCGGCCGATTCCCACCAAGGCAGGGTGGCCCGAAAAAGAAAAACTTTCATCATTCACTCCATCACTGTCTTGCCAGAAGGATGCTTTACATTACAGTTATAAAACTGCAACATTAACACCCCTCCTTCAGAGTGCAGGCACTGTACTTCCCATCTCCAGGACTCAAGTCCGGCCTGCCGGTTTCCCTGAATCCCTTCATAAATGTTACTTTGCTCACACTCCAACAGCACGTCAGGTATTAAAAACCATTTGTCTCCATTCACTGCTATCAAACACGCTCACGCATGCCTGCTGGAAGTCCAAGCCCCTCGCACACAAAACCTCCTTTATCCCTGCCCCCCAACCTTTCCTAGGCTGACCCCTACCCCTCCTCCCCTCCACTACAGATTTATACTCTCGAAGTCATCGAACAATACTCTTCGAGAAATTATAACTTCTTAAAGCAGATTATTATTATTATTATTATTATTATTATTATTATTATTATTATTATTATCATCAAAATTAAGCGGTAAGCCCACAGGGGTCATACAGCGTTCTTAAAGCACCAAGAAATCCTCTTGTCCCATGTTTCCCATCCTTAAATACTTTATATAGTTATCATATTCCTTTACATTACCCGTTTATCAACGAGCGCATCTCCGGCGCCTTGAGTCTTATTAAATCATACTTCTCAGATACAGAATTAACTTCATCGCATGTCTTATAATTTAGTCTAGTTCTCTTTGATTTAATTAAAGTGTCGTAAATTCATCGATGGAAAGTGACAAGCCACTTGCAAAGAAAACTAAAATGCAGGTGAAAATATCTGAATATTTCAGCTTGATGGGGGTCTCGGACTTAAGCCGAACTATACACACTTCATATATTTTACGTGTGATTCGGTCCTCTAACAGCTTTTTCAATTTCATCTAATTTAATACCTTGCTTGGGTGGAGACACCACACAACAGTGTGGCAGTGTAGTGGTGAGGCCTCACTGCCACACACAGGTATATTACAACAGTATGGCAGTGTAGTGGTGAGACCTCACTGCCACACACAGGTATATTACAACAGTGTGGCAGTGTAGTGGTGAGGCCTCACTGCCACACACAGGTATATTACAACAGTGTGGCAGTGTAGTGGTGAGGCCTCACTGCCACACACAGGTATATTACATCAGTGTGGCAGTGTAGTGGTGAGGCCTCACTGCCATACAACAGGTATATTACAACAGTGTGGCAGTGTAGTGGTGAGGCCTCACTGCCACACAACAGGTATATTACAACAGTGTGGCAGTGTAGTGGTGAGGCCTCACTGCCACACAACAGGTATATTACAACAGTGTGGCAGTGTAGTGGTGAGGCCTCACTGCCACACACAGGTATATTACAACAGTGTGGCAGTGTAGTGGTGAGGCCTCACTGCCACACACAGGTATATTACAACAGTGTGGCAGTGTAGTGGTGAGGCCTCACTGCCACACACAGGTATATTACAACAGTGTGACAGTGTAGTGGTGAGGCCTCACTGCCACACACATGTACATTACAACAGTGTGACAGTGTAGTGGTGAGGCCTCACTGCCACACACATGTACATTACAACAGTGTGACAGTGTAGTGGTGAGGCCTCACTGCCACACACAGGTACATTACAACAGTGTGACAGTGTAGTGGTGAGGCCTCACTGCCACACACAGGTACATTACAACAGTGTGACAGTGTAGTGGTGAGGCCTCATGTGAGGGAAAAGTTCAATAGATAGGAGTAGCGAGGGAATATATAGTAACAATAGTTTCATTGCCGGCTACGTGTTAAGGTAGGGTAAGTCCAGCTCCCGCTATTCCCGCCTTTTCTCCCCCACCCCTAAAGTGATAGTTTGATTGCCGGCTGCTTGTTAACGTAGGGTCAGTCTAGCTCCCACTATCCCTTCCCCTCCCTCTTCCCCCCCCCCCCCCGAAAGGTGACGTGTGGGGCTCTGGTCAAACAGTAAATCACTCGACTCACAGCTCCCAACACTACTGTAAGTACATGCCTGCCTTGTATTCTAGTGGATTTATTGGTTGAAAGCTTCACTTTGGACCAATAATAAACTTAGTCTTTTCAGCCTTGCTCTAAGTTGACTGTTGTAATAATCACCACGTCTTTAAGGTATTGTACTTATCATGGAGAGTGATTATTTAAGCAGTGGGTAACCTGTCTATCTTTTCAGCTTGGATGACAGAGAGGGTCACCTGTCAATCAACGAGAAGCACTGACGGAGACGGACTAACGTCCTGGAGACGTCCCATATTGGATTTAATTACCTGTGCACCTGTATGAAATTGCAGGACGTAACCCCACATCATTGCAGTGGTAAAGAACCTGCTTTCCTGTCATCGGGATAGAATACTCACGGCGATACTCTGTGAAGAACTAGCCGGTGGTGGTCACCAACACCTGCGACCCCCCCCCCCCCCCACATCAGCAACGGCTAAGATTTCAACAACACGAAGTGTCACCAACACCAGACACCCCAATATATATATTAGCGTTGAGTTAAAATGTTATTTTATTCATTTCATTTTTCATTTTTCTTTCAAATAGGATATACCTGTCATGTTTTATTGTTTTATGTTTGCTTTAATAAATAATAAAGTGTTTATCTTTGTTAATTATTATTTCGTTTTCTATTCATTAATTTTCCTGAGGAGGAGCCAGCTTTGGTAATACTGTCAGAAGTTATTACAGAGCTGAGTAAGCCTTCACAAGTGGCGACCTTGCCAGGATCAACTCTACTGAATCAAGATTCAACTCCATCTCGAATCTACCATTGGAACTTCAACGCCGCATACCACAGACGGTTACCACCAGCCATGAGTAATCATTCTCTATGGTAGGACTACGGTACAGGTATTTAAAAGATTTGGTGATTGTTATAGTCTCAATTTATTGTAAGTCAAGTCAGGCAGGATATAATAGTTAATTCTGCCACCTTTCTTGTGAGCTTGAAACACTTTGGAGGATTAGACTCTAGGGACCCGAGATTTTCCAGTGACAATTTGTTTCATTGAGCTCTTTATTATATCAAGGGAACTGTCATAGGGCACTCTTGATTTGTTGGTGAGAAGATTGGATGGTCAAGAGACCCCATTCTACTTACTGTTTGCTCGTAGCTGGCATAGAACCCTTCGTTTTCATTAATACATATTGTTTAATTGAAGCAGGGATCGAGCCCTCTGGTTTATTTAGTTTGAGTGGAGCAGGAATTGAACCCTCCATTTTCTTTAATACATATTTCATTTCCCCTGATAGTTTAAGTTATTCTTGCAAGTATGGATGAATACCAGTTTTGGATGAATGCTGGAAGTAAGTTAGGAATAACAGGGAAAAATTTAGAATCTTTCATTAGTGCTAAGATCCAGGAAAGACTTGAAAGAGAGAGAATTGAGAGAGAAGAAAGACAGAAAGGGAAAGAGAAGAAGAAAAGGAGAGAAAGATAATCGAAAGAGAAGAGAAAAAGGAGAGAGAGAGAATTGAGAGAGAAATCCAAGAAAGACAGTTAGAAAGAGAGAGAAGACAAAAAGGAGCGTGATAGACTTGATCGTGAGGAGAGAGCTAGAGTACATGAGGAACAAGCTAAGATACGTGAGGAACAGGTTAAATTAAGGGAACTTGAGGAAAGAGCAAAGGACAGAGAATATGAGTTAAGGGAGAGAGAAAAGGATCGCGAGCTCAAACAAACTCGCCTTGAATTAGAGAATAAGAAGTTAACTTTCTCACAACAGCAATTAGATGGAGTAATGGAACAACGTGCAGCTAGTGCACATATTCCAACACCTAATTTACCTCCGTTCACAGAGGGGGAAGACATAACTTCATACATTATCAGGTTTGAAAATACCGCTACCCTCTGTGAATGGCCTGCTGACACCTGGGTTACCAGGTTAGGAATGTTATTTTCTGGTACAGCTTTGAATATCTATGCAACTTTGTCGCACGATATCATATGTAATTATAACCTACTGAAGAAGGCAATCCTTAAAGCATATCAAAAAACCACTAATTCTTACAGGAAAGATTTCAGGTATGCCACTTTACAGCATGGCCAAAACTTTCAGCAGTTGCAGGTAACACTCTTTCGTTTGTTCGACTTTTGGATAGAGAGTTCAGGAATTGATCACAGTTATGAATCTCTTCGAGACTTCATGGTTGCTGACCAGTTCCTGACAGCTCTTCCTCACCAGATATGAACATTCATTAGAGAACGTAACCTGATTAAAGCTGAGGAAGTTGCTGAGGCTGCTGACCTGTATGCTGAGGCTCACAATTCCTATAAAGACCTAAAGGGATCGAACCCTAAGGGCAAGGATTCATCAGACCTTAAGAAATCAAAGCCTCTAGTGGAAAGTAAAATGACTTCTTTTATTCCTGTTTGTCATTTGTGTGGTGTTAAGGGACATAAACGTCCAGATTGTCCTTCTAAGAAGGTCCAAAAAGTTGGAAGATGTTTTAAAGACTGCAATGACCAAGCACCCTTCTGTTCAGGAACAGTTAATGGACTTAATGTATCTACCATTTTACGAGACACTGGATGCACATGTATAGTAATTTCTGATAAGCTGTTCCCTAATCTTAAAGAAATTCATTCCTCTGCTATACTTTCAGACTACTTGAGCCATTCAGACACTTTTCCTACCATCCGTTGTTACATTAGGTCTAAATGGTTCACAGGTTGGTCTGAAGCCGTACTAGCTCCCATCACTTCTTGCTCTGTACTAATAGGTAATGTAAAAGGTGCCATTCTTCCTTCTGAGGTTGACCTTTCATCGCCAAAGATGGACATAAGTGTTTCAGATCCTCTTCCTGTAAAGTCAGAGAAGCCCCTCGAAAGCTCAGATGAGACAATGTCTCGTGAGATTCATGTGGGATTAAAAACCAGTGATGCTACTCTCGAAAGCGAGGTAGTAGGATCACCGGTTCACTTGTTAGATGAAAGTGAAGATATCACCTCCGATACCATAAATGTCTTGACTAGGGCTCAGACTAAAGCCCAGGCTTCTCCTCCTGTCCATCCTTTGATTTTCCCTGACTTTAAGCCTTTAGATATATCAAAGTACTCTTTTGTCAATTTACAACGTTATTGCCCTTCTCTTCAGAATTGCCATAATGCCGCTAAACAAAATCAAGTTATCCAAAGGAAAAACTTTTCATATAAATTTGAATATATAAAAGGTATCTTGTACAAGTCAGTATTCAAATTAAATTCAGATGAGACAGACTATTCCATCTTAGTTGTTCCAAGTCAATGCAGAGAGACTGTTCTTAAAATGGCTCATGACCTGCCAGTGGCCGGACATTTCTCGCATCGTAAAACCTTAAATAAAATTAGGGAAACCTATTTTTGGCCAAAAAGATGTCACTACAGATGTCACTACCTATTGTAGATCCAACTGTCATCCTCCCGAGGTACCAGGCGAGTACCTATGGTCAAAATGCTTATCTTTACGGTACCGTTTGAAAGAGTAGCTATTGACATCGTTGGTCCTTTATCTCCACTTTCATTTGGGGGACATAGATATATATTAACATTAGTTGATTATGCTTCGAGTTTCCCTGAAGCCGTTCCCTTAAAGACCATAACTACTACAGAGGTGGCTGAAGCCCTTTTGTCCATCTTCTCCAGAGTGGGCATCCCTAGAGAAATTTTGTATGACCGTGGAACACAATTCGCATCTGACTTAATGCAACATCTCTACCAACTTCTAGGAGTGAAGCCTCTCTTCACAACACCCTATCATCCCAGCTGTAATGGGAGGATTGAGCGCCAGCATTCGATTCTCAGGTCCATTTTAAGGAAACTTTGCTCCCTTAAACCTAAGGAGTGGCATTGTTACCTACCCTGTGCTTTGTTTGCCATGAGGGAAGTTCCCAGTGACTCTTTGGGGTTTTCACCTTTTGAACTTCTCTATGGTAGACAGGCCAGAGGTCCATTGTCCATCCTTCATGACTTATGGACTAATGAGGAGGTAAATGCTGAGGTTCAGTCTTCTTACCAGTTTCTCCTTGACCTTAGATCCAAACTTGAGGAGACCTCTGACATAGTTTCGAAAAACTTAAGCTTGTCAATGGACCAATACAAAACCTATTTTGATTCCAAAAGTCAGAGGAGAAGTTTTAAAGTAGGGGATGAAGTTCTTGTACTTTCGCCTATCAAGTCAAATAAATTATTAGTAGCATGGAAAGGTCCATATAAAGTATTAAAAATTTGTGGGAAAGTTGACTACCTCATAGAAGTCAAGGGGAAACCTAAGCTTTATCATATCAACATCCTTAAGAAATATTACCGAAGAAATTCGGTTAACTGCCTTAATAACTTTGACTTAGTTTTTCCACAGGAACTTGATACGTCAACTGAAGAATGTAAGGTGTGCGTAATTGACACCTCTAACTTAGACTATGATGAAGAACTACATGACTTGGTGACTTTTGACCACTCAGGCACAACCAACATTAATATTAATGAATCTTTGGATGACCATAAGAGACATGAACTACTTCAATGTGTGAGTAACTTTTCAGACGTCTTTACTGATATTCCAGGTGTTATCTCCACGGTAGTCCATAAGATTGACTTGTTGACGGACAATCCTATCAAACAAAAATTATACCCAGTTCCAGTTCACCTTAGGGATGCATTTGACCGAGAGGTAGACAAATTATTAAAACTAAAGATCATTGAACCTTCAGTATCTTCATATTGTTCACCAGTAGTCATGGTTAAGGAGGATAATTCATATAGACTTGCTATTGACTTCAGAGGCCTTAATGCTATAACTCGGTGGGATGCTGAGCCTATGCCCTTAATAGATAGCGATCTACACAAATTTTATGACGCTTCCTTCTTTTCAGAGATTGATATTGCGCAGGCATATCATCAAGTAATGTTAGATCCTTCTTCTAAGCAGTACACCGCTTTTCCTACACACCAAGGACTGATGCAATATAGAACTATGCCCTTCGGTTTGGTAACTGCCTGTGCTACCTACGTGAGACTGATGAGAAAGGTCTTGGGTAATATGCCAAATGTTTCAGATTATTTTGATAACATTTACGTAATGACATCTACGTGGGGCGAACATATCCAAACATTAACATCAGTTTTACGTAGGTTACGCTCGCATTGCCTCACTGCCAAGCCGAAGAAATGCTTCCTTGGGTATAACAAAATTAGATATCTTGGACTGATACTTTCTAATAACTCTCTGCAGCCTCTCCCCAGTAAGATCAAAGCTTTATTAGGATTTAAATTCCCCAAAACCAAAAAGCTCATGCGTAGCTTTCTTGGTTCTGTAAATTTTTATGCACGGTTTATCCCGAACCTTACTGATCTTACAGGCATCTTATCCAACTTCCTTAAAAAGTCTGTGAAGGAACCTCTTCAACTTTCTGACGTAGCTCAGGAAAAGTTTAATGAGATTAAAAGCATCTTTTCAAAAGACCCTATACTTAAGATTCCAGATATTAATAAAACATTTTGTTTGAGAAATGATAACTCCAATACTGGCTTAGGTGCGGTGTTACTACAATACCATGATGGTACTCCCTTCCCTATATGCTTCCTAAGCCGGAAACTCCTTCCCGCAGAAACGAGATACTCCACCATAGAAAAGGAATGTTTAGCCCTTGTGTGGGGTATCTCCAAACTTAAATTTTATTTGCTGGGAAAAGAATTCATTTTAGAAACGAACCACAAACCTTTGATATACCTAGAAACTTTTAAGGGAACCAACAGTCGCCTCTTGAGGTGGACATTGGCACTCCAGGCTTTTAAGTTCCATATTGTGTATATCAATGGTTCATCCAATTATTTCTCTGACTGGTTAAGTCGTGACAGTCAGTAGAAGATTTCTTGCCTTACGCAACTTCCACATGTTAGAACTTTTTCCTCGCCTATTCTTCTTATACTCCATGACTATAAGTCTTGGTATGGGGGAGTGTGAGGGAAAAGTTCAATAGATAGGAGTAGCGAGGGAATATATAGTAACAATAGTTTCATTGCCGGCTACTTGTTAAGGTAGGGTAAGTCAGGCTCCCACTATTCCCGCCTTTTCAACCCCACCCCTAAAGTGATAGTTTGATTGCCGGCTGCTTGTTAACGTAGGGTCAGTCTAGCTCCCACTATCCCTTCCCCTCCCTCTTCCCCCCCCCCGAAAGGTGACGTGTGGGGCTCTGGTCAAACAGTAAATCACTCGACTCACAGCTCCCAACACTACTGTAAGTACATGCCTGCCTTGTATTCTAGTGGATTTATTGGTTGAAAGCTTCACTTTGGACCAATAATAAACTTAGTCTTTTCAGCCTTGCTCTAAGTTGACTGTTGTAATAATCACCACGTCTTTTAGGTATTGTACTTATCATGGAGAGTGATTATTTAAGCAGTGGGTAACCTATCTTTTCAGCTTGGATGACAGAGAGGGTCACCTGTCAATCAACGAGAAGAACTGACGGAGACGGACTAATGTCCTGGAGACGTCCCATATTGGATTTAATTACCTGTGCACCTGTATGAAATTGCAGGACGTAACCCCACATCATTGCAGCGGTAAAGAACCTGCTTTCCTGTCATCGGGATAGAATACTCACGGCGATACTCTGTGAAGAACTAGCCGGTGGTGGTCACCAACACCTGCGACCCCCCCCCCACATCAGCAACGGCTAAGATTTCAGCAACACGAAGTGTCACCAACACCAGACACCCCAATATATATATTAGCGTTGAGTTAAAATGTTATTTTATTCATTTCATTTTTCATTTTTCTTTCAAATAGGATATACCTGTCATGTTTTATTGTTTTATGTTTGCTTTAATAAATAATAAAGTGTTTATCTTTGTTAATTATTATTTCGTTTTCTATTCATTAATTTTCCTGAGGAGGAGCCAGCTTTGGTAATACTGTCTGAAGTTATTACAGAGCTGAGTAAGACTTCACACCTCACTACCTCACACACCCTTCATGTAAACTACTCTTGTATGTTATCGTCTGTATTCACGTTGTCTGATCAAGACGCTGGACGTGCAGGCTACAACACATGCAGGCTACAGCACGTGCAGGCTACAACACATGCAGGCTACAGCACGTTCAGGTTATACAGCACGTGCAGGCTACAACACATGCAGGCTACAACACATGCGGGCTACAACACATGCAGGCTACAGCACATGCAGGCTACAGCACGTGCAGGCTACAGCACGTGCAGGCTACAGCACGTGCAGGCTACAGCACGTTTCACTGCCATTCAAAAACACTATGTACACTTACCATACGAATTGCTACATTTTTTCAATGGTAACTTCATCGTCGAGTAAAATTAACTGTATTCCACATGCTCTGCCTACACTACATCTTTCCTGTATACCCGCAGTTTACCCCCACCCCTATACACCTGTATACCCGCAGTTTACTCTCCCCTCACTCGGTACTGAATTGAAAAAAAATTGTGAAACGTACCGAAATAACAGTTGCCAAACGCTGGACATGTGTCTAATTGACTAAGACTAAGTAATTGCAAGATATTTTTTGGTGTGACAATAAGATAAACAGATACTCTAAAAGAAATGAAAATAATAAACAAACGTTTAAAATTACGAACGACCGAATTAAAAAAAATATATTGTATAAGTTTATCCCAGTCAAACATTCAAGATAAAAAGAAGAGCACTTGGCACCTCTTCTCTCTCTTCTAGTGGATGTTACAAATACTTTTTAACAGATCCAATACTGAGTTTTTTTGCACACCCGCCATTGCCTTCACGCCTCATTCCCCAACAATAATTACATATGAATTAATTCGTAGGAAAAAATGTATATATATAATTTATAAATAAGTTTTCGACAGAGCTGGCGAACACACAAATCGGGGAACAAAAGGGAAGGAGAGAGAGAGAGAGAGAGAGAGAGAGAGAGAGAGGAAGGCTAGGAGCGTCCTTCCTGCACCATGTTTTAACCACTCCACAGAACAGTGACTAGTGACAGTGGGTGGCGATGCTTCCATTTCACCACCCGTGTCTTTAATAAACCAGAACCTGTAACAGCGTGCCTGTGTGTGTGTGTGTGTGTGTGTGTGTACTCACCTAATTGTAGTTGCAAGGGTCGAGACTCAGCTCCTGGCCCCGCCTCTTCACTGATCGCTACTGGATCCTCTCTCTCTCTGCTTCCTGAGCTTTGTCATACCTCTTCTTAAAACTATGTATGGTTCCTGCCTCCACTACTTCACTTGCTAGGCTATTCCACTTGCTGACAACTCTATGACCCCTTGTCCCTGTGTCCCCTCTCTGGAACATCCTATCTCTGTCCACCTTGTCTATTCCCCGCAGTATCTTGTATGTCGTTATCATGTCTCCCCTGACCCTTCTGTCCTCCAGTGTCGTCAGTCCGATTTCCCTTAACCTTTCCTCGTACGACATTCCCTTGAGCTCTGGGACTAGCCTTGTTGCAAACCTTTGTACTTTCTCTAACTTCTTGACGTGCTTGACCAGGTGTGGGTTCCAGACTGGTGCTGCATACTCCAGTATGGGCCTAACATACACAGTGTACAGTGTCTTGAACGATTCCTTATTAAGGTATCGGGACGCTATTCTCAGGTTTGCCAGGCGCCCGTATGCTGCAGCGGTTATTTGGTTGATGTGTGCCTCCGGTGATGTGCTCGGTGTTATGGTCACCCCAAGGTCTTTCTCCCTGAGTGAGGTCTGTAGTCTTTGTCCACCTAGCCTATACTCTGTCTGCGGTCTTCTTTGCCCCTCCCCAATCTTCATGACTTTGCATTTGGCTGGATTGAATTCGAGAAGCCAGTTACTGGACCACATGTCCGGCCTCTCCAGGTCTCTTTGCAGTCCTGCCTCATCCTCGTCCGATTTAATTCTTCTCATCAACTTCACGTCATCTGCGAACAGGGACACTTCAGAGTCTATTCCTTCCATCATGTTCACATATATCAAAAATAGCACTGGTCCTAGAACTGACCCCTGTGGGACCCCGCTCGTAACAGGCGCCCACTGTGATACCTCTTCACGTACCATGACTCGTTGCTGCCTCCTTGTCAGGTATTCCCTTATCCATTGCAGTGCCCTTCCTTTTACGTGTGCCTGATCCTCCAGCTTCTGCACTAATCTCTTGTGGGGAACTGTGTCAAAGGCCTTCCTGCAGTCTAGGAAAACGCAATCTACCCACCCCTCTCTCGTGTCTTACTTCTGTTACCTTGTCATAAAACTCCAGGAGGTTTGTGATACAAGATTTGCCTTCCATGAACCCATGCTGGTTTTCATTTATAATCTTGTTCCTTTCCAGGTGTTCGACCACTCTCCTCCTGATAATCTTCTCCATGACTTTGCACACAATACATGTCAGAGACACAGGTCTGTAGTTTAGTGCCTCGTCTCTGTTTCCTTTCTTAAATATGGGGACTACATTAGCTGTCTTCCATTTCTCAGGTAGTTGCCCAGTTTCAAGGGATGTGTTGAAGATTGTGGTTAGAGGCACACACAGCATCTCTGCTCCTTCTCTAAGGACCCATGGGGAGATGTTGTCCGGTCCTTTGTCCGTTGTCCTTTGAGGTGTCAAGGTCACTTAAGAGCTTCTTCACCTCCTCCTCAGTTGTTCGTATGTCATCCAACACTTGTTGGTATATTCCCTCTTGATGTTCCCTTCTGTGATGTCTTCCCACAGCCCTTCCTGTCTCTACTGTAAAAACTTCCTTAAATCTCCTGTTCAGCTCCTCACCTGATCATTTCTTGTGAGTTCTCCACCTTCTGTCCTTAATCTGATCACCTGGTCTTTGACTGTTGTCTTCCTCCTGATGTGGCTATACAACAGTTTCGGGTCAGTCTTGATTCTCGATGCTATGTCATTTTCATACTGTCGCTGGGCCTCCCTCCTTACCTTTGCGTACTCATTCCTGGCTCTGCGACTGATCTCCCTATTTTCGTGTGTTCTCTGCCTTCTGTACTTTTTCCATTCTCTATTGCACTTTGTTTTTGCCTCCTTACGCCGTCGGGTAAACCAGGGGCTCGTTCTGGTCTTCCTGTTGTTACTGTTGCCCTTGGGAATGAACCTTTCCACTGCCTCCTTGCATTTTGTTGCTACATATTCCATCATTTCATTTACTGGCTTTCCTGCCAGTTCTCTGTCCCACTGGACCTCCCGCAGGAAGTTCTTCAACCCTATGTAGTCCCCTCTTTTATAGTCAGGCTTTTCCCATTCTACTCCTGTTATTCTCTCCACTTGCAGCTCTACTAAGTATTCAAAGCACAGAACCACGTGGTCGCTAGCTCCTAGGGGACTCTCATACTTGATGTCCTCAATGTCTGAGCTGCCCAGGGTGAACACAAGGTCCAATCTTGCTGGTTCATCCTCCCCTCTCACTCTGGTAGTGTCCTTAACATGTTGGTGCATGAGGTTTTCCAGCACCACGTCCAACATCCTGGCTCTCCATGTTTCGGGACCCCCATGTGGCTCCAGGTTTTCCCAGTCAATCTCCCTGTGGTTGAAATCCCCCATAACCAGCAACTTTGCTCTGCTGGAGTGAGCTCTTCTTGCCACCTCAGCAAGTGTGTCCACCATTGCTCTGTTGCTCTCTTCATATTCCTCTCTTGGCCTCCTGCAGTTCTGTGGTGGATTATACATCACTGCAATGACCACTTTGTGTTCCCCAGACTGAAGTGTACCTGCTATGTAGTCTCTTTCTCCCGTCTCATCTATTCCTTCCATTTTCTCGAATTTCCATCTGTTTTTTACGAGCAGAGCAACCCCACCTCCCCTCCTGCCCCTTCTATCTTTCCTCATGATCTGGTATCCTGGTGGGAAGATTGCATCTGTTATTGTCTCCATGAGTTTTGTTTCTGTAACTGCTATGATGTCTGGGGACTTCTCATTGATTCTTTCTTGCCATTCCTCATGTTTATTCGTTAATCCATCTGCATTTGTGTACCAAACCTTCAACTTCTGTTCTAATACTGTAACTGTGGTGCGGGGGGTGGAAACAGAGGGATCGGTGTGTGATGGTTGGTTTGGATTGTTCAGTTGCCTTGGGGGTGTCGTGGCTGGAGTCCTTCTGCAGGTGTTTCTGGGGGGTGCACTTGTCCTTCCATTTCATCCTGGGTTTTTCTGCTCTCCTTTTTCATTTCCTCCCATTTCTCCTTTCGTTTTTGAACTCTCTCTTTCATTGTCTTCCTTTCGTCCTGTGTTCTGTCTCGATCGAGGTACACACTCCGGAACTCCTGCTTGCCTCTCAGCCGTGCTTTCTCCTGCAGGATCATGGTTCGTGTTGATTCTGCCCTGAAAATTACTTTGAGAGGCCGATTCCTTTTCTTTGTGAACCACCCAATTCTCCGAAAATTTGCCACCCGGGTCATGTCCCCCTCGCCTATCACCTTCATGATATCTTCAATCGCTTTTTTCTCCTCCTGCTTTCTTTCATCATAAGTTTCCCCTTTAGCTTCGTCTAGCCCATAGACAAACACGGATCTCTCCCTTTCCACCTCCCACTGTGACTCCCATTGCATCCTCTGATGTGTTTTAGTTCCTTCCCGTGGAGTGTTCCTTCCTTCAGTCCCTTCCCTAGTTATGGCCCCTATGCTTCTTGGTTTATCCTTCCTGCTCACCTGCTCCTGGCCCCCACAGGTATCTGGTAAGGTCCTTGCACATGTCCTAGTTCCTTCAATGTCTTCCAACCTCTCTTTCTGTCCTAGTGTGCTCCCTGTCTTTGTTTTGGCCCCATGTGGGTTTGACAGGACCTCTGCATACAGTTTAGTTTCCATGCTTCCTTCGGACCTGTTGTCTGTGTTCGATGTAGCCATTGCCGATGCTACTTCTGTAATATCTTTGTCTCTGTGCTGTTTCAGATGTCTCAGCTCCTCTTCTAATCTCTCTATCTTGATTTCTGCTGCTGTGGCCTGTTGCTTCCACCTTCTGCATTCTGCTGCTAACCTCTCTTCCATCTTCCTTTCCAGCTCATCTAGTCTCCTTCCCCAGTCTTCCTCCCTTTTTTTGAGCTCTACCTCCCATTCCTCCCTCTCAGATTCGTCCTTGGAGCCCCTTGTCCTCATCCTGGTGTGTGTGTGTGTGTGTGTGTGTGTGTGTGTGTGTGTGTGTGTGTTTTAACGAAGAATTTTCATTAACAGAAAGTTAAATATATATTTTTTTTCGTCTAAAACATAAAAAGTAATTTACAAACATTAACAATGAACAAAAACTATAATAAAGAGAGAGTGAGAGAGACAGAGAAAGAAAGAAAGAGAGAGAGAGAGAGAGAGAGAGAGAGAGAGAGAGAGAGAGAGAGAGAGAGAGAGAGCGAGAGCGAGAGTGTCAGTGCACACTGACGAAGCAGAGACAAGTCAGAGGCTGCAGTGAACAAATTAAAAGTGCACTAAAAATGAGTGAACAAGTTCGAGATTATATTTGATTTTAAGGTTTCATTTGAAAAGCAACACTTATACAAAGAAACCAACACTTATACAAAGAAACCAACACTTATACAAAGAAACCAACACTTATACAAAGAAACCAACACTTATACAAAGAAACCAACACTTATACAAAGAAACCAACACTTATACAAAGAAACCAACACTTATACAAAGAAACCAACACATATACACAGAAACCAACACTTATACAAAGAAACCAACACTTATACAAAGAAACCAACACATATACACAGAAATCAACACTTATGCACAGAAACCAACACTTATACAAAGAAACCAACACTTATACAAAGAAACCAACACTTATACAAAGAAACCAACACTTATACAAAGAAACCAACACTTATACAAAGAAACCAACACTTAAACACAGAAACCAACACTAATACAAAGAAACCAACACTTACACAAAGAAACCAACACTTACACAAAGAAACCAAAACTTACCCAAAGAAACCAACACTTACCCAAAGAAACCAACACTTACAAAAAGAAACCAACACTTACACAAAGAACCCAACACTTACACAAAGAAACCAACACTTACACAAAGAAACCAACACTTACACAAAGAAACCAACACTTACACACACAAACCAACACTTACACACACAAACTAACACTTATACAAAGAAACTAACACACACAGAAACCAACACTTACACAAAGAAACCAACACTTACACACAGAAACCAACGCTTACACAAAGAAACCAACACTGATACAAAGAAACCAACACTTACACACAGAAACCAACACTTACACAAAGAAACTAACACTGATACAAAGAAACCAACACTTACACACAGGAATCAACACTTACACAAAGAAATTAACACTTACACAAAGAAACCAACACTTATACACAAAAAAACATACCACAGGTGGGGATAGAATCCGCGGTCAGAGAGTCAAACTTTTATGACTCTCTGACCGCGGGTTCTATCCCACCCGTGGTATGGTTTGTTTACAATCGTGTCATTACGATTTCGTGAGTCACTTATACACAGAAACGAACACTTACACAAAAAAACAAACATTTATACAAAGAAACCAACATTTATACACAAACCAACACCTACATAAACCAACTAACACCTACACAAACCAACCAACATCTACACAAACCAACCAATACTTACACAAACCAACACTTTCTACACAAACCAACCAACACCTACACAAACCAACACCTACACAAACCAACCAACACCTACACAAACCAACCAACACCTACACAAACCAACCAACACCTACACAAACCAACCAACACCTACACAAACCAACCAACACCTACACAAACCAACCAACACCTACACAAACCAACCAACACCTACACAAACCAACCAACACCTACACAAACCAACCAACACCTACACAAACCAACTAACACCAACACCCCCTCTTCCCTCATCTAGCTTCACCTCTTCCATAAGATAAACAAAGACGAAGGGGTAAACACTAAGAAGCAACATCTGTCATCATCATAAAAACAATGAAATGGTCACAAGAAAACAAAGCAAGATGCTTAACCAACTCAAGAAAATGGAAGAAACTCTTAGACTTGCTGCCTGGGAAGACAACATTAAATCTTACTGAAGCTGGTGCGCGCCCACACACACACACACACACACACACACACACACACACACACACACACACACAAACGTTTTACCCTGAGAGAAATTAAATGCCAGTTTAAACGGCCGTTTGTTGGAGCAGACCGATTTACATTCTTAAATGAGACATAGTTTATATTTTTTTTATACATACTAGTTTATATTTCCTAGGAGACACTAGTGTAAGTCCTTGGAGACATTGTTGTAAGTTCTACTAGACACTAGTTTAAGTTCTAACAGACACTAGTATAAGTTCTACTAGACACTAGTATAAGTACTAGCAGACACTAGTATAAGTTATAACAGACACTAGTATAAGTTATAACAGACACTAGTATAAGTTATAACAGACACTAGTATAAGTTATAACAGACACTAGCATAAGTTATAACAGACACTAGTATAAGTTCTAACAGACACTAGTATAAGTTATAACAGACACTAGTATAAGTTATAACAGACACTAGTATAAGTTCTACTAGACACTAGTATAAGTTATAACAGACACTAGTATAAGTTATAACAGACACTAGTGTAAGTTATAACAGACACTAGTATAAGTTATAACAGACACTAGTATAAGTTCTACTAGACACTAGTATAAGTTATAACAGACACTAGTATAAGTTCTACTAGACACTAGTATAAGTACTAGCAGACACTAGTATAAGTTATAACAGACACTAGTATAAGTTATAACAGACACTAGTGTAAGTTATAACAGACACTAGTATAAGTTCTAACAGACACTAGTATAAGTTCTACTAGACACTAGTATAAGTTACAACAGACACTAGTATAAGTTCTAACAGACACTAGTATAAGTTATAACAGACACTAGTATAAGTTCTAACAGACACTAGTATAAGTTATAACAGACACTAGTATAAGTTATAACAGACACTAGTATAAGTTATAACAGACACTAGTATAAGTTCTAACAGACACTAGTATAAGTTCTAACAGACACTAGTATAAGTTATAACAGACACTAGTATAAGTTATAACAGACACTAGTATAAGTTCTAACAGACACTAGTATAAGTTCTAACAGACACTAGTATAAGTTATAACAGACACTAGTATAAGTTATAACAGACACTAGTATAAGTTATAACAGACACTAGTATAAGTTCTAACAGACACTAGTATAAGTTATAACAGACACTAGTATAAGTTATAACAGACACTACCAAATGTACATTTGCTTTACGTTTCAGAATTATTATACAGCTCCTGGGGTGGAATGGGATGGAACCAGCCTTGATCCAGTTCCCTGGATCAGGAGCTCCTCGCCAGCAACAACACACACCATCACGATGAATGAAGATATCCATAATCATGTCAGACTCGTCATTTTATCATGTCAAACTCGTCATTTCATCATGTCAAACTCGTCATTTCATCATGTCAGACTCTTCATTTCATGTCAGACTCGTCATTTTATCATGTCAGACTCGTCATTTCATCATGTCAGACTCGTCATCTCGTCATGTCAGACTCGTCATTTCATCATGTCAGACTCGTCATTTCATGTCAGACTCGTCATTTCATCATGTCAGACTCGTCATCTCATCATGTCAGACTCGTCATCTCATCATGTCAGACTCGTCATTTCATGTCAGACTCGTCATTTCATCATGTCAGACTCGTCATTTCATCATATCAGACTCGTCATTTCATGTCAGAGTCGTCATTTCATCATGTCAGACTCGCCATTTCATCATGTCAGACTCGTCATTTCATCATATCAGACTCGTCATTTCATCATGTCAGACTCGCCATTTCATCATGTCAGACTCGTCATTTTATCATGTATTCAGTATCAACAGATAAATAAGAAACATGTGCAACACTTGAGTAGTCTACTGTTGAAACGTTTCGCCCGCACAGCAGGCTTCTTCAGCGGTATACAGGTTAACAAGACACTGGAGAAAGTGGTGGTAGTAGCTGTAGTAGTAGCAGCAGTTGTAGTAGTAGTAGTAGTAGTAGTAGTAGTAGTGGTGGTAGTAGAAGTAGTAGTTGTTGTTGTTGTTGTTGTTGTAGTAGCTGCAGTTGTAGTAGTAGCAGCAGTTGTAGTGTAGTAGTAGTAGTAGTAGTAGTGGTGGTAGTAGTAGTAGTAGTAGTAGTAGTAGTAGTAGTTGTTGTTGTTGTTGTTGTTGTTGTAGTAACTGCAGTTGTAGTAGTAGCAGTAGTAGCAGTTTAATACTGAAGAGTAGTGTGTCAGGTTACCAGCGCCGCACTACTGGCTCAGTCTTATCACCTACCTAGAATATTCCTTAAGTTAGCCGGCACATGTGAGATTTGCAGCCAGAATGTGGCAACTATTTTATCTAACATTTCTTTAAATTTAACAATAATAAAATTATTTTAATTATTATTATTAATGAAACTAAGACAACAGACATTTCCAATAAATATTCTAAATTTCCTTGCAACAGGTAAAACATCAATTTTAAACATATCTAGATGTACCCCTTTTAAGGGCCTTTGCTATCCTGCATAGGATGGACGCGGGGTACACCATAAACTAGCCTCGTCTGCGGCAAAATATCTAAATCTATTCATAGGACAGCTCAGGGTTATACAGCATCTGGGGAATAGGAGGTAGTCGGATATGATCCGATAAAGGGATAATAGGATAATAGTTCTTAGCTTGTAAATGAACTGAAGTGGGATAACAGCTCATAGCGTGTAAATCAGCTGAAGTAGGATAACAGCTTTTAGCTTGTAAATCAGCTGAGGTAGGATAACAGCTTTTAGCTTGTAAATCAGCTGAGGTAGGATAACAGCTTTTAGCTTGTAAATCAGCTGAGGTAGGATAACAGCTCTTAGCTTGTAAATCAGCTGAGGTAGGATAACAGCTCTTAGCTTGTAAATCAGCTGAGGTAGGATAACAGCTCTTAGCTTGTAAATCAGCTGAGGAAGAATAACAGCTCTTAGCTTGTAAATCAGCTGAGGCAGGATAACAGCTCTTAGCTTGTAAATCAGCTGAGGTAGAATAACAGCTTTTAGCTTGTAAATCAGCTGAGGCAGGATAACAGCTCTTAGCTTGTAAATCAGCTGAGGCAGGATAACAGCTCTTAGCTTGTAAATCAGCTGAGGCAGGATAACAGCTCTTAGCTTGTAAATCAGCTGAGGCAGGATAGCAGCTCTTAGCTTGTAAATCAGCTGAGGCAGGATAACAGCTCTTAGCTTGTAAATCAGCTGAGGCAGGATAACAGCTCTTAGCTTGTAAATCAGCTGAGGCAGGATAACAGCTCTTAGCTTGTAAATCAGCTGAGGCAGGATAACAGCTCTTAGCTTGTAAATCAGCTGAGGCAGGATAACAGCTCTTAGCTTGTAAATCAGCTGAGGCAGGATAACAGCTCTTAGCTTGTAAATCAGCTGAGGCAGGATAACAGCTCTTAGCTTGTAAATCAGCTGAGGCAGGATAACAGCTCTTAGCTTGAAATAAGTTGTAGTAAAATAGAAGCTCTCAGCCTTTAAATTTAACTGTGCAACAAAAAATACACCTTTCACTTTAAAATGTCGAAAAGGTGTAAAAACCTTGCTGGGGTAGGTAAGTGTCAGGGGGGGGGGTCTGTTTCAGGAGGTAGGTCTGTGTCAAGGAATAAGCCAATGTCAGGAGGCTCCGCGTCGTTCCCCAACAAAGTACTCACCACCAAGCATTTTGATTTCTAATCCGCATTCCGCTTTCGGCATGTCTTCGTTAGAACTCCAGGCTGGACTCAGAAGCAGTGCTGCTCTCTTTACCATTCACCTCAGGATGGAGCTAAACTAGAGGCGTGTCTCACAGAACCCACAACCACGGCATTATATATACAGTGGACCAGGAAACAACGAACTCCTCCTCCACCTCTATGGTCGTTCAGAATTCTAACTCAGGTCTCCTAATTTTGTAGTGTGTGTGTGTGTGTGTGTGTGTGTGTGTGTGTGTGTGTGTGTGTGTGTGTGTGTGTGTGTGTGTGTGTGATACTAGACAACTACGTCAAGGGCATTATAACTTCTACATCAAGAATACTAACATGTTGAAATTAAAGGAACTAGAATTTTTACATCAATAGTACCAAGACTCCTTCATGAAGAGTGCAAGTATTACTGCATCAAGAAAACCTTAACTGCTACACCGAGAGTACAAGGACTCTTAAGCCAAAGGTTCTGGAACCCCTACATCAAGGGTACTAGTACCTCTGAACCAAGAGCGTTTGATGTGCCCTCTCTCAAACACATTCATTAATTAGCGCTGAATTTAATTAGGAAAATCCAAATCGATACCATGTTAAAATTTATATACAACCCAGTGGGCTACGGTTAGTATACACACACACACACACACACATACACACACACACACACACACACACGCACACACACACACACACACACACACACACACACACACACACACACACACACACACACACACACACACACACACACACAAATTCCTCAAGACACAAAAACATTCCTCCGCCCAAATACATCAATGTTACCACATTCACTTAAAGCTATTCCAACATTCTTTTAGGCATCTTCAACATTCTTCTCTATATCTCCAACACGTCTCCCGCGTTCCTCGTACACCTTGGCCGTTTTCCATCACACATTCCCATCAATCTTACCTATACATAGCAACAATTTTCAACCCCACACTCACTACCATCGTTACTACCACTCCATCTAGCACATTTCCATAATTCCATCCCACACATCCCTAACATTCTATTCCACACATCCAAACATTCCAACCACAAATTCCCAACATTCTGACCCCTCATATAACCACCATTCCAATACACATACATTCCCATCATTTCCACCCATACAATGCTATCGTTCCAGCCCACATAGTCACACCCACCCGACATTCATTCCAACCATAATATACCTACCAATCTTGCCCATACATTCCCAACATTCCATCCTACACATTGCAACATTCCCACCACATATTCCTAGCATACCTCCCACAATCTCCTACACCGCCAGCCGTCTATAAAACTCATCCACATAAATACGCAACCAATAATCAATGGCAGCCGTTTGGAATCCTTTTTCATGTGTGTTGTCAACTGTGTACTATATGGAGAGAGAGAGAGAGAGAGAGAGAGAGAGAGAGAGAGAGAGAGAGAGAGAGAGAGAGAGAGAGAGAGAGAGAGAGAGAGAGAGAGCGAGAGAGAGAGAGAGAGAGAGAGAGAGAGAGAGAGAGAGAGAGAGAGAGAGACAGAGAGACAGAGAGACAGAGACAGAGAGACAGAGAGAGACAGAGACAGAGACAGAGACAGAGACAGAGAGAGACAGAGAGAGAATCTGGTAGTAGTGCTTCGACAGCAAGTTCTGAGCCAGGAGTTTCTCCACCAGAGAACGGTGCAGTTAGTGATCAGGGAACTATCACTGCACCTGATCACCTACTGCGCCGAAGTACGAACAGCAGGGACACATCTGTCAGAACTGGTAGAGGGCAGGGTAGAGGACGTGGAGGAGGACGTGGAGGAGGAAGACATCTACAGCCGTCTCACCCTCCACTAACACAGTTCCAGCGGCAGAATCTGAGGACAAATCTGCGAAACACAGGAGGTGCAACAAATCCTAGTCCACCCTCCCAGGCGCCAACAACTGCCTGCGAGATACCAGGTGTAATTACTGCTACAAGAAAGGACATAAGGAGGACCAGTGTCGGAAGAAAAAGGAACTTGACAGACAGGGCCACCTGTTTAGAGACCTGTTCTCAGAACAAACCAGCAGGATCTCTGAATTGGTAAACACTCTCACACGTCACCCACTTAGCTACTCCTATCCCAGCCCAGCAGGTGGGATTGGGCCTTATACAAGACCACAGACCTACATCCCTGCAGCTGCCTCAGTACCCTACCTCTCTCAAGGGCAGGCACCTTACATTCCCTACACACCCACCACCTCAAGCTGACCACTTCATCATGAGGAGCCAGTCTATCAGCATCCTGTCGGCCAACATTAGAGGTTTCATTACTAATGTTGGAGAGCTCACACATAGCTTTGTGAACACTCGACGTCCCGACATGATAGCTGTTGTTGAAACATTTTTGGATGACAGGACTCCAGAAAATTTTGCAAGAATTGCTGGATACACCTCATGGATGAGAAGAGACAGGCAAGGGCAAGGAGGTGGTGTTGCTGTGTGCTTCTCTAAAAGTGTTCATGCCCAGCACATAGATGTTGCCACCCCTACACATCTTGAAATGATGTTCTTCAAGCTCTGTATAAACACTAGTACCTCTGTACTAGCATGTGCAATGTACAGACCTCAGTGGCAACATGCAGACCCTATCAACTTCCTAATGGAAAATATTGACTCCCTTCTGCTACAACACAACTGTCAACATATTATAATTGTTGGTGACCTCAACCAGCACCTTATACAGAGGAACTTTGATGACCTTCTTGCAGTGTTTGACATGAGAAACTTTGTTGATTTCCCTTCTCATATCTCTGGCTCCTCCCTTGACCCAGTAGTGAGTGATCTGGCAGAAGGCATAGTCACTTGTCAACCCCTCGGCTACGTTGGATCGTCTGACCACAAGGCTGTTTTTACCACACTTAAGATCCCAACAGAACGAGGTGAGAAGTCCACACGCACAACCTGGCTATGGGAAAGAGGTAATTGGCCAGCCCTTTGCTCTGAGCTCGCCACCACCGACTGGAATGCTCTTCTCCAGGGGGATGTTGACAACCAAGTGAAAGCCTTCACTGGACACATCCTTAATCTGCAACAAGAACACATTCCTCACCGGCAATATGTGACAAAGCCTACAGATCAGCCTTGGTTTGGCTTTCGTTGTAGAGAGGCTGCTACTGCTAAGTACAAAGCATGGCGAAGGTATAAGAGACATCCTACCACCTATAACAGGAACTTGCACATGCAAGCCTGTAGGCATATGGGTGATGTTCAAAAGTGGGCCATTGCTAAATGGGAGGTGGACACTAAAAGAAAGTTAGCATCAGGTAGGGTAGGCTCCAAAACCTGATGGTCCCTGGTCAAGGACAGACAAGGTTATCTGCCTGATGAACTTATTCCACCTCTAAATCGACAGGATGGAACCACCTCTACTAGTAGTCAAGAGAAGGCGGACCTCTTTGCTGAACACTTTGCTACCAAAATGCAAGTTCCTGATCCAGCAAGGGACCCTCCTTGGCTAGCTGCAAGAACTGTGTCAAAACTGTCAGTGGTGACAATAAGGCAGGAGGAGGTGCATTTCCTTCTTAAATCACTTGACCAAGAAAAGGCTGTGGGCCCAGACAAGTTGAGCCCAAGATTGTTGAGAAGATGTGCAGACCAGCTAGCAGCACCTCTAACTCGCATCTTTCAGCACTGCCTAGTACAGTGTAAATGGCCCTCTCCATGGAAAGAGGCAAATGTAGTCCCTGTTCACAAAAAGAAGAGCAGAGCAGAAATCAGCAACTACAGACCAGTGTCACTCCTGTCAATCACTGGTAAGATCCTTGAGACAATAATCTCAAGACAAATGACAGATTTTTTTGACTACCACTCACTACTTTGTGATCGTCAATATGGCTTCAGGAAAGGTTACTATGCTGCTGATCTGTTGTTAAACCTCTCCACTAAGTGGCACCAGTCACTGGATGAATCCAAAGTCAGCTGTGTGGTAGCACTGGACATTGCTGGCGCTTTCGACCAGGTGTGGCACCAGGGCCTCTTAGCAAAACTTCAAGCACTGGGAATTGCAGGCTCTACGCTATGTCTCCTCAGTGATTACCTTCATGGTAGATCTCTAAGTGTAGTCCTCAATGGAACGGAATCAGCAAGGCATCCTATTGGGGCAAGCGTTCCACAAGGAAGCGTGCTGGGTCCACTGTTATGGAATGTCTACTTCAACGACCTTCTTCATCTCATCCCAGAATCACATGCATATGCAGACGACTGTACACTGACATTCACTTATCCAAGAGAAGAAATGCCAGCTGCTCTAAGCTACATCAATCACCAGCTGAGAGCTATATCAGCTTGGGGAAATAGATGGCAAGTAACATTTGCACCTGAGAAAACGCAAATGATGATCGTCTCTAGGCACCATGATGGTAATGCTGGTGCAGTAGTAAGGATGAATGGGACGATGTTGGCACCTGGAGAAGAAGTTGATATCCTTGGGGTGAAATTTGACTCCAAACTAACCATGAAGAACCATGTTGTAAATCTTGCAAACAAGGCAGCCAGGAAGCTTACAGCACTTCGCCGTATCTCGCATCTGCTTGACAGTAGGGGTTGCAAGATCCTGTACGAGGCACAAGTACGCTCACACCTTGAGTATGCTCCACTTTCTTGGTTTGCCTGCCCCCCCTCTCATCTGCGACTGCTTGACAGAGTAGAGAACAGAGCAAGACGTCTCATCTCTCGCCTGGACCCATCCTGGATAGATCTGTCATTTCAGCAGAGCCTTCAACATAGGAGGGATGTGGGTGGCCTTACTGTTATGTACAAGGCCAATATTGTCAAAATACCACACTTGGATCCACTTCGAGGACAGCGTGAAACAAGCTTTTATGCCACAAGACGGGCAGAAAGCAGCAACTTCACTCTGGCTGTACCCTTCTCCAGGACATCACTCCATCTGAGATCATACATACCCAGGATGACTCGAGTATGGAACACATTCGTACAGCATAATGATGTCAACGAGATAAAGTCAGTTGATCAAATGAAAATGCTGGCCCACAGATGGCTCCAACTTCATCCTGTCCCGTACTTGTATGTCTCATAACAATAAAAATGCTTTCAAATGAGCTGATGTAGGTAACAGCTCTTAGCTTGCCAATAAAGTTAGGAATCCTTAACCTGTAATATAGCTGTCAATAAAGCTAGGGATCCTTAACCTTGTCAAACCCTGTGTAAAAAAAAAAAAAAAAAAAAAGAGAGAGACAGACAGACACAGACAGAGACAGAGAGAAAGAGAGTTAAGGAAAATATGCAACTGCATATTAGTAATTGCCTCCTTGAGTTTGTGGGGGTCGAGTTGCCGCTCTTGGGAGCGTCTTTCAACTATCGATTAACTTTCGTGGGTAACCTCTATTCTACTTCAGCATTCAGTCACCTCAGAGACTCACTCATCTTTTACTATTTCCCAGCTCTTTCCACTTGCTTATTTATGTTTCGTTATAGAAAGCTGCATAATAACGTCTGTATAACTTGCTTGACCGTTCATCTATGTCTTGGTGTTTATCTAACTATTCTGTCCTAGAGTATTTTCTATGTCCTGATCATATGCTCGTCTTTCATCTTAGCCAGTGCGTGTGCAGATGTGTGTGTTTGCTTGCTTTCTTATATGTCTGATTGCTGTATTCCTGACAGGTAACTCCCTGCCTGCCTACTTCACTAACTCGCTGCCTGCTTGCCTGCCTACTTTACTAACTGGCTGCCTGCTTGCCTGCCTACTTTACTAGCTCGCTGCCTGCTTGCCTGCCTACTTTGCTAACTGGCTGCCTGCTTGCCTGCCTACTTTACTAGCTCGCTGCCTGCTTGCCTGCCTACTTTGCTAACTGGCTGCCTGCTTGCCTGCCTACTTCACTAACTCGCTGCCTGCTTGCCTGCCTACTTTACTAACTCGCTACCTGCTTGCCTGCCTACTTTACTAACTGGCTGCATACTCTATTAAATGCTTGTCTGCCTGCATATCTTTCTAACCACTTGCCTGCCTGTCTATTTACCTGCTGCTCTGCTTGCGCTGCTGCCTCTCACACTGATCTGCCACCTGCCTTCCTTCCGGGGACCGGGAAAGGGGGGTCTGCCTCCTAGCTTGTTGCCTGGTCAGTTGCTTGCGTGACGGGTCCCAGCAGCAGACCACAGTCTCAGACCAACCTTGTGTGCTCACTCGCTCCTCTGGCAATATTTACACAGTTTAACACCTGAATCACTACCCAATGAGTCAATATTTTACCACGACCCTCTGTCCGAGAAAGAGAGAGAGAGAGAGAGAGAGAGAGAGAGAGAGAGAGAGAGAGAGAGAGAGAGAGAGAGAGAGAGAGATAAGGAAGGTTCTTGTAACTTGTTTCTGGGAGTAGAAAGACTCTCGAAACTCATCAAAGGTAAGGTATACACCTATTCTTTAGGTGGGGAAGAGTTCAGCTCCAAGGAGCTGATCCCTTCACCAGGCTGAGGGACTGATCACCTCAAATACTATTTCTCCAAAGTTGAGGGACTGATTACATATTCTCCAATTCACTATTACACCTGCTGCCTCTGTATTTAACAATACAGATACCCAACTGTTGCAAATGTGTCTTTATTCCGAAACGTTTCGCCTACAGTATACAGTAGGCTTCTTCAGTCAAGAACAGAAGAGTTAGCAGCAGCAGTAGAGATGTGTAGACGATACAATCAGTCCATCACCCTTGAAGACGCAGTTCTGAGGTGATCAGTCCCTCAGCATGGAGAAGAATTTTGCTTCAGAGTGTCAGTATTTTATATAATTTTTCAACACACAGAGACGTGCGCGTCTCAGTGTGTATACACTGAAAACTTACTTTAATTATATATTTTAGGGATACAAGTGTTTTTGGTCTGGTGGTGGATTATGTGCCGCCTTAATGACCCTAGTGTAGTCGACAGGCTTTAAACCCCATTAACCAATCAACATAAGCAAGCTGTTGACCTGGTCAACCAGGTTGTTGGTGTGTGCAAGAAGCAGAGAGAGCGTAATTATGCACGTGGAAGGACATGAGGAAGCATAAGCCGTTACTATAACATTTCGCTCTAGGGGAGAATTATCAAGTTATAAGGTTTCTCTTGGGCGAAAAGTTGTGATTGCGCTCTCCTTGAGCGAAAGCGTTATATAATAGCCGCTTATGCTGTGTGTTTTTTCGGTCCTTCCTGGACCTTTGTTATGTCGACAATATGTATAATGCGAGGGGGGGGAGGGGTCACGTGACTTAAAGCTTGGCCAGGGAGCCTGACTATAGAGTTATAACAACATATACTACATACGTATTACACTGACGACAAGTCACAACAGAGAGAAAGAAAGAGAGAGAGAGAGAGAGAGAGAGGGGGGGGGAACAAGAGCTCTCCAGGAAGGAGCGAAACGTCTAAAACTTTCCTCTCTAAATTTGTTATTCGTGAAGGGTCGCAGTGCTCTGAGACAGTCATCTGTTATCCATCAGTGGTTCTGGGAAGCATCTCCCCTACGGCCCGGTCTCAGACCAGGCCTCTTAGGTTGGAAACATTGCGAGATTAAGAACTATTAAGCAACACGCGGGAAAGTAAAGGCCTGTGTATATTGAACATAAGCAGAAGTTCGTAAGATTTACCTGTCAACGCGTTCGTGAGTCAGAAAAGATCAGTTATCCTGCCGGAGTGCAAGGATATTAACAGAGCAGCTATAGACAGAGTCACTTGACTCAAACAGATCAGTCACAGAGATAGTCACCCAAGACATACCAGTCAAGAGACAGTCACCTAAGGCACAGCAGAGACAGTTATCTACGGCACAGCAGAGACAGTCATCTACGGCACAGCAGAGACAGCCACATGGCACAGCATTGAACAGACAGCCACCTAAGGCACAGCAAAGACAGTCATCTAAGTCACAGCAGTCAGAGATAGTCAACTAAGGCACAGCAAAGAGAGACCTGACTCAAACACAGTAGCCAATCAGCTAGCCGCTACTACGACAATTATCAATATTGATTGGATGGATGATGTACACATATGTTGCAGCCGAGCCCCGGCAGAGGGCGAGAGGGAAGCTCTGAAAATTTTTTATTTAGCAAATTTCTGACACACCAGTAGTGTGCCGCTACCCTATCCTGTGTGACAGTTACACAGGGGGACCTGTGTGACAGTTAAACAGGAGCAAAGTTTCCCTGTCATATTCCCTCACACAAGGTGGGTCACATACAAAGTGATGAAATGTGCCAGCCTAAACTGGGAGATTTCAGTAGTGTCAGACTGAGCTGGGAGACTTCAGTAGTGTCAGACTGAGCTGGGAGACTTCAGTAGTGTCAGACTGAGCTGGGAGACTTCAGTAGTGTCAGACTGAGCTGGGAGACTTCAGTAGTGTCAGACTGAGCTGGGAGACTTCAGTAGTGCCAGCCTGAGATGTAGACTTCAAATTGTCAATGAGAATATCGTCAAGCATTTCACTAAGGGTTCATCAGCTGCGACAACTTCCAAGGTTTCCTCCCAGCAGAGCTGGAATTACTATCACTTGGGTATTACCATCTGGAAAGAGGTAAGCGGGAAAGGAGAGGAGAGAGAGAAAGTGATAAGGGGGCTTTATTCAAGACGGGGAAGGGGGTTATGAAAGGTCTGGAAATGTGCGAGGAGGAGGAGAGAGAGAAAAAAGAGAGTAGCGGAATGTATTTAGTCAAAAATTATGTTTTATAATCTCTTTTAAACCCAGTATCAGTAATACTGCTTTATGGTATTACTGATACTATACTCTCTCCACCTTCCCAATGAAGAATTACTTTATAGTAAATTTGGCTTATTAGGTCTAAAAGCCTATCGACTGTACACGGCTCATTAAGGGCCGCATATCACCTATACACCACCAGTCAAGAATATACACATCTGTGTGCTATACTGCTGCTCCCAGTGCATATAAATCAAGAGACATACACCACTCAGAATACATTACGCTGCAGTGTACCCACTGAAAATACAGAACATTTTTGACGGTAAAGAATAATACACTTTTACAACATTTTGGGAATGTTTATTAAGGGCACGTTTCACCAGCCCGCGGTTTCTCAGTAAAAATACAGAGAACAACGGAGACTGATGGACTGAACACATCGACTCTAGGTTGAAAGACTGATTACCTCATACTCGTCCTCACCTTCCTCTGTAATTCTCTGTACTGGACTGACGAAGGCACTGGCTGGCGAAACGTTTCCTCAGTATTCACAAATATTGCATAAGCGTCTCGTTCTTCAGCTTGTCGGTTCTCAAAATCACTTTCAACACATTTCTGACTCTGCCGTCTCTTCTGGAAGATGTCTGACGTTCCTCCATCTGTGGTCTCATCTGTCTCCCTCTCGTTAAGTTTGTTAATGTTTCCAAGTCTCCATCAAGCTAATAAAATCCCTATTTTTTTGTAATTTCCTACAAGCTCCTCCATCCCCCACTCATATCATTTTCCCCCTCACGTTCCCCCATCCCCACTCATCATTTTCTCCCTCACGTTCCTCCATCCCCACTCATCATATTCTCCCTCACGTTCCTCCATCCCCACTCATCATATTCTCCCTCACGTTCCTCCATCCCCACTCATCATTTTCTCCCTCACGTTCCCCCATCCCCACTCATCATTTTCTCCCTCACGTTCCTCCATCCCCACTCATCATATTCTCCCTCACGTTCCTCCATCCACACTCATCATACTCTCCCTCACGTTCCTCCATCCCCACTCATCATTTTCTCCCTCACGTTCCCCCATCCCCACTCATCATTTTCTCCCTCACGTTGCCCCATCCCCACTCATCATATTCTCCCTCACGTTCCCCTATCCCCACTCATCATATTCTCCCTCACGTTCCTCCATCCCCACTCATCATTTTCCCCCTCACGTTCCCCCATCCCTACTCATCATTTTCTCTCTCACGTTCCTCCATCCCCACTCATCATTTTCTCCCTCACGTTCCCCCATCCCCACTCATCATTTTCTCCCTCACGTTCCTCCATCACACACTCATCATTTTCTCCCTCACGTTCCTCCACCCCCACTCATCATTTTCTCCCTCACGTTCCTCCATCACACACTCATCATTTTCTCCCTCACGTTCCTCCACCCCCACTCATCATTTTCTCCCTCACGTTCCTCCACCCCCACTCATCATTTTCCATGAATTTTTAAATAATTGTCGAGGTATTGATTGGAAAGACAACGTAATGTTTCCGTAACTTCCCTCACTACTCCCTCCCTCTATAACTTCCCTCACTACTCCCTCCCTCTATAACTTCCCTCACTACTCCCTCCCTCTATAACTTCCCTCACTACTCCCTCCCTCTATAACTTCCCTCACTACTCCCTCCCTCTATAACTTCCCTCACTACTCCCTCCCTCTATAACTTCCCTCACTACTCCCTCCCTCTATAACTTCCCTCACTACTCCCTCCCTCTATAACTTCCCTCACTACTCCCTTCCTCTATAACTTCCCTCACTACTCCCTCCCTCTATAACTTCCCTCACTACTCCCTCCCTCTATAACTTCCCTCACTACTCCCTCCCTCTATAACTTCCCTCACTACTCCCTCCCTCTATAACTTCCCTCACTACTCCCTCCCTCTATAACTTCCCTCACTACTCCCTCCCTCTATAACTTCCCTCACTACTCCCTCCCTCTATAACTTCCCTCACTACTCCCTCCCTCTATAACTTCCCTCACTACTCCCTCCCTCCTATAACTTCCCTCACTACTCCCTCCCTCTATAACTTCCCTCACTACTCCCTCCCTCTATAACTTCCCTCACTACTCCCTCCCTCTATAACTTCCCTCACTACTCCCTCCCTCTATAACTTCCCTCACTACTCCCTCCCTCTATAACTTCCCTCACTACTCCCTCCCTCTATAACTTCCCTCACTACTCCCTCCCTCTATAACTTCCCTCACTACTCCCTCCCTCTATAACTTCCCTCACTACTCCCTCCCTCTAACTTCCCTCACTACTCCCTCCCTCTATAACTTCCCTCACTACTCCCTCCCTCTGTAACTTCCCTCACTACTCCCTCCCTCTATAACTTCCCTCACTACTCCCTCCCTCCCTCTATAACTTCCCTCACTACTCTCTCCCTCCCTCTCTAACTTCCCTCACTACTCCCTCCCTCTACAACTTCCCTCACTACTCCCTCCCTCCTATAACTTCCTTCACTACTCCCTCCCTCCTATAACTTCTTCCTCTACTCCCTCCCTCCTATAACTTCCTTCACTTTTCCCTCCTTCCTCTATAACTTCCCTCACTACTCCCTCCCTCTACAACTTCCCTCACTACTCCCTCCCTCCTATAACTTCCTTCACTACTCCCTCCCTCCTATAGCTTCCTTCACTATTCCTTCCCTCCTATAACTTCTTTCACTACTCCCTCCTATAACTTCCCTCACTACTCCCTCCCTTCTATAACTTCCTTCACTACTCCCTCCTTCCTATAACTTCCCTCACTACTCCCTCCCTTCTATAACTTCGTTCACTACTCCCTCCCTCCTATAACTTCCCTCACTACTCCCTCCCTTCTATAACTTCCTTCACTACTCCCTCCCTCCTATAACTTCCCTCACTACTCCCGCCCTCCTATAACTTCCTTCACTACTCCCTCCCTTCTATAACTTCCCTCACTACTCCCTCCCCTTCACTAAGTTACCTTCTTGTTGTCTACTCTCCTTCCCGTTCCAAATATTCCTCTCGGTACTTCTCTGCCTTTCTTCGATTCCCTTCACGCCTCCTCCCTTCCCTCTCTCCCTTCACCTCCACTTCAACTGTACCTTCCCCAGATTATTTTTTTTTCATTCTTTCTACAACTTTAACTACTTGTCTCCATTGATTTTCTCCCGTCTACATCTTTTTACCTCCATCCAAATCTCTCCTATCTCCTCCCTTCTGTGGACTCCCTCTACATCCTCTCCCTCCATCGCCACTAAGTACCGTTCTCTACTCCCTTCATCTCTCCATCCCACTATCAGGCACCCTTCTCTACTCCCTTCATCTCTCCATCCCACTACCAAGTACCCTTCTCTACTCCCTTCATCTCTCCATCCCACTACCAAGTACCCTTCTCTACTCCCTTCATCTCTCCATCCCACTACCAAGTACCCTTCTCTACTCCCTTCATCTCTCCATCCCACTACCAAGAACCCTTCTCTACTCCCTTCATCTCTCCATCCCACTACCAAGCACCCTTCTCTACTCCCTTCATCTCTCCATCCCACTACCAAGAACCCTTCTCTACTCCCTTCATCTCTCCATCCCACTACCAAGCACCCTTCTCTACTCCCTTCATCTCTCCATCCCACTACCAAGTACCCTTCACTACTCCCTTCATCCCGCACAGCACAACCTTCCCTTGTAAAGAATCATCCTGAGAAATGATCACTAACATTTGATAATGTAACTCCTGCTCTGCTGGAACGAAACTTTTCAAGCTGATGTTTCTAACAGCCGGCAAACTGGAAATAAAAGACTGGAAGACGTTTCGGTCAGATCTGAACGTACAACTGGTCAACCAAAAAAAAAATAGTTGCCAAAGGTATTTGAAGGTATTTAGGGTATTTTGTGGTTGCCGAATTCAAAAATGTCAGCAGATTTTTCAAATTGGCTCTAGTTTGTGAGATATTACTTACCTAGCCTCGATTAATAGGGAACTTAGCCATAACGCGTTTATATAGCGACAATATTGTAATTTTTATTTTGTTATTTTTTCAGGATAAACATGAGTTCATCACAGTCTGCTTGAACAATCCCAATGCATTTTGCTACATATGTGGTGAATACTCTTTCAAAAACAATGAGGAAACATCCCAAATTTTGTAAAACAAGCTTGTCTTGCTTATTTTGGTGGCACTTGGAGAACAAGACAAGTCTCGGGCTCTCCGCATGGTTTGTAAAACCTGTGTAGAATGCTTAAGACAGTGGGAAAATAGATAAAGGAAAAGTTTAAACTTGAGTGTTCCTACGGTGAGGAGAGAACCGGAAAACCACCACGACGATTATTATTGTTGTATGATGAATGTGATAGGCTTCAAACGATATAAGAAAGTCAAGTGGGAATATTCTGATCTGGAGTCATCAAGGAGACCTGTGACACACAGTGAAGATGTTACCATACCAGTGTTTACAACACTAACTTTCCACTGTCAGATGTTGAAGATATTCGGGGTTTATGATGTAACACAAGTGATAGCAGTGGGAGTGAATATGAAGCAATTATTTTAACACCCCAGCAGTTCTTCCAAGAAGAACTTAATGATCTGATACGTGACCTCAGTCTGTCACAGCAAGCATCTGAACTTTTAGCAGCCAGACTAAACGAAAAGAACTGTCTACAACAAAAAGTTAAAACAACAGCTTATCTGACAAGAGAGGCTGAAATCTTTCCTTACTTCACCCAAGATGAAGAACTTGTATACTGCAATAACATGTCTGGACATGTTCTTCGAATGGGACTTGAATATCGACCAGGATATTGGTGGCTATTTATAGACAGTTCCACCAGAAGCTTAAAATATATCTTGCTGCACAATGGTAACTAATAAGCATCTCTTCCAACTGCTCACTCAGCAAAACTGTGCTGATGACCAACGTAAAAGCAATCGTACGTTTTCATATGCAGTAATTAGTGGTATCTGAATTATCTTACTATGGTAATCTGTTATTATATAGAATGGCGTGCTACTATTTATTACATCATTTGACTTTTGCATGATCTAAAAAAAATCAATGCGATTTTCAGATCTTTTATGTTTTTCAATGGGTTATTAAATTTATCAAAAACTAGAGCCAATCAATCAAAACCGATGACATTCGAAATCAACATCAAAAACTTACCCTTAAATAGGTGTAATATCATTGGCCAGAAAATGATTCGCGGCTTATTAATGGTCCCTTTATATATACCTTCCCCTCCATCTTCATCACCATCTAATATTCTCTATCTACATATCTCCCTCCTACCTCCATCTTCTGCCACCACCCAGCTCCTCCACTCGGCCTCTCCAACCTCCCACATGCAATCAACCCACATTTCCCACGCAGCAATATATATAAGTACCTGTGTGGTGGTTGATGGTCGTAGCCAGGAAACACTGAGTTAGGAAGCTCAGGGCCTCATGGAATGTCACATCCTGTGTATGAAGTCACTTAGTTTCTCTGTATGACAGAGTGCATAAAATATTCAGTTGGTGAGTTTAAGGTGTATACAATAATTCCCTTGATATACTTTTAATGGGTTTCGAGAAGTGTTCCTACTCCTGCAGCCTGGTTTTGGGCCAGACTTGCTAATTAAAATCATCTCCCCAAGCTTCTCCCACCTTACATCTCCCTTACCTCCTAACCTGCACGTCCCCTAGCCTCCCTTTACTAACCCCCGCTCCAGCACTACCCTTATAATCCTTCCCCCCCTACCCCGACTCTTCCTTTTGAGAAGCGGGACAACACTTGTGTATTTGTATCCTGGCCTGATGTGTCCAGATAAGCTCGGTAACATCGCCAGTATAGTTTCATCCTCCCACTTGATACCTTTAATACAGACCAAAAACTTCTGATCCTCCCATGTTATCTCACTCCTGGATCTCAATTTCTTCATGCACATTTCTAAATTATTTTATTCATGGGGAAGCACTAAATCCGTAGAAATTCTCCTCACCTGTCTTAAAAACAGAAAAAAGAACACTGGAGCAGACCTACGAAAATGCGGAGGCCAGTCGGTGATTCCTTCTTAATTTCTTACGTTAGTTTCTGATACTGTACCCTTCAGTGAAGGTTCAGTGACGACAGTGAGAGGCTCTTGATCTAGGGAATTGGATCTGCATTTCCGTTCTTTGTATCGAACCTGACTACTGTACCTGCCGTTCCCCCAGGCGCTCTATGACCCCCTATGGGCTTAGCGCTCCTTATATATATATATATATATATATATATATATATATATATATATATATATATATAATACATTATATATATATATGTATATTATCTATATATTTATATTATATATATATTTTTCAATATATATTATATATATATATATATATATATATATATATATATATATATATATATAAATATATAAATATATATATATATATTTATATATATATATATATATATATATATTTATATATATATATATATATTTATATATATATATATATATATATATATATATATATATATATATATATATATATATATATATAATACACACACACATACACACACACACACAACAGTCAAAGACCAGCTGATCAGATTAAGGACAGAAGGTGGAGAACTCACAAGAAATGATCAGGAGGTATGTGAGGAGCTGAACAAGAGATTTAAGGAAGTTTTTACAGTAGAGACAGGAAGGGCTGTGGGAAGACAGCACAGAAGGGAACATCAAGAGGGAATATACCAACAAGTGTTGGATGACATACGAACAACTGAGGAGGAGGTGAAGAAGCTCTTAAGTGACCTTGACACCTCAAAGGCGATGGGACCGGACAACATCTCCCCATGGGTCCTTAGAGAAGGAGCAGAGATGCTGTGCATGCCTCTAACCACAATCTTCAACACATCCCTTGAAACTGGACAACTACCTGAGAAATGGAAGACAGCTAGTGTAGTCCCCATATTTGAGAAAGGAAACAGAAACGAGGCACTAAACTACAGACCTGTGTCTCTGACATGTATTGTGTGCAAAGTCATGGAGAAGATTATCAGGAGGAGAGTGGTCGAACACCTGGAAAGGAACAAGATTATAAATGAAAACCAGCATGGGTTCATGGAAGGCAAATCTTGTATCACAAACCTCCTGGAGTTTTATGACAAGGTAACAGAAGTAAGACACGAGAGAGAGGGGTGGGTAGATTGCGTTTTCCTAGAGCGCAGGAAGGCCTTTGACACAGTTCCCCACAAGAGATTAGTGCAGAAGCTGGAGGATCAGGCACACGTAAAAGGGAGGGCACTGCAATGGATAAGGGAATACCTGACAGGGAGGCAGCAACGAGTCATGGTACGTGAAGAGGTATCACAGTGGGCGCCTGTTACGAGCGGGGTCCCACAGGGGTCAGTTCTAGGACCAGTACTATTTTTGATATATGTGAACGACATGATGGAAGGAATAAACTCTGAAGTGTCCCTGTTCGCAGATGACGTGAAGTTGATGAGAAGAATTAAATCGGACGAGGATGAGGCAGGACTGCAAAGAGACCTGGACAGGCTGGACATGTGGTCCAGTAACTGGCTTCTCGAATTCAATCCAGCCAAATGCAAAGTCATGAAGATTGGGGAGGGGCAAAGAAGACCGCAGACGGAGTATAGGCTAGGTGGACAAAGACTACAGACCTCACTCAGGGAGAAAGACCTTGGGGTGACCATAGCACCGAGCACATCACCGGAGGCACACATCAACCAAATAACCGCTGCAGCATACGGGCGCCTGGCAAACCTGAGAATAGCGTTCCGATACCTTAATAAGGAATCGTTCAAGACACTGTACACTGTGTATGTTAGGCCCATACTGGAGTATGCAGCACCAGTCTGGAACCCACACCTGGTCAAGCACGTCAAGAAGTTAGAGAAAGTACAAAGGTTTGCAACAAGGCTAGTCCCAGAGCTCAAGGGAATGTCGTACGAGGAAAGGTTAAGGGAAATCGGACTGACGACACTGGAGGACAGAAGGGTCAGGGGAGACATGATAACGACATACAAGATACTGCGGGGAATAGACAAGGTGGACAGAGATAGGATGTTTAAGAGAGGGGACACAGGGACAAGGGGTCACAACTGGAAGCTGAAGACTCAGACGAGTCACAGGGACGTTAGGAAGTATTTCTTCAGTCATAGAGTTGTCAGCAAGTGGAATAGCCTAGCAAGTGAAGTAGTGGAGGCAGGAACCATACATAGTTTTAAGAATAGGTATGACAAAGCTCAGGAAGCAGAGAGAGGACCCAGTAGCGATCAGTGAAGAGGCGGGGCCAGGAGCTGAGTCTCGACCCCTGCAACCACAATTAGGTGAGTACATCTGTCCGCTTCAGGAAATCGAACTCGCGACTTTGCGAGTGTAAGCTGAATGTTCTCACCAATAATAGAGGAGAGAGAGACGAAGGGGAGGGGGAGAAACGAGAAATGGTGTAGAGGATGTTATTAACTTCAGGCGGGGGGAGAGAAAGGAGGAAAAAAGAAAGTTCAGAGAAATGAGATAGGGGAGAGAATGGAGGAATAAAAATAGATAGTCCGGGAGAGGGAGGGAAAGGAGGGAGAAGATGAGAAGAATTTTTTTTCGCGGATGTTACAAGCCGGGATGGGTGATAAAATGGACTTTAACGGATAGGGGAGAAGAGAAGAATAGGTAAACCGTCAGGTCAGGAAAAAAACAAAGACCTAGGAGGGGAAAATGAAGTGAAAGGAAGAATGGTATGGAAGGGGAATAATGGGAAAGGGTGAATTGGTAGGTAATGGGGTGGAGGTGAATCATTGAAGGGAAGAGGATCAGGTAAAGTAGTAATGGAAGGGATGATGGGAGGGATTTGGTAGAGGAAATAGAGTAAAATAACAGCACAAGAATGGAGAAGCACTGCAGTAGACCTACTGGACGCTTCTCAAGGTTGAGGGACTGACCACCTCAAAACTACTTCAAGACTGATGGACTGATGATCACATCTTAACCTCTCTCCACTGCGTCTGTCTCCAATTTTTAGCCACCTCGTGTAAATAAATCACAGGTAATCTATGGCAATTAAGTCCAAATTTTAGAACTCACTTGCCATGAGTTCAAAACCCATCCGTTCCTTGATTTGTTTACAATCGTGTTATTACGATTTCGTGAGTCACTTCTCGTAGTGAGCAGCGAGACGAGTCAGGCTGGTCAACACTACTGTAATGTTTACACTACCATAGTATTACTGGTCCACAGTACCGCCAACATAACTTGCCCAAGTTAATAAATTTCAACCTAACTAATTATCAAGACATCAACTTACTCCATTAATAACATGTCAAGCCGCTAAGTTGCTAAATTGAAATGCTTTGTTGCTAAACTATAAAGTTGCAACGTTATCAGTGGGTGACTTATCAAATTACGAACTTAATAAATAATAGACACATACAGAGGAAAGACATATGTGAAATACCTGGTTATCTTTAACCTGGAGACGTTCTCGTTATCCTGCCTAGACTTGAGATTCATCAGTACTAAGATGAACACCTTCATCTAGGCTAGGGGACTGATTACCTCATCTTCTACTGTCTACAGCTTCAACATCTTCAAGAGACCTCTGTATTGAATTGATAAAACCACCGGTTGGAGAAGTGTCTTTAAAATACAGATACCCAGGTGTTGAACATGTGTCTTATTTCTGTCAGAACTATCTGTGTTTTTGTCTGACGATAAGGTCTATTCCAGACCAAGTCTGTGTATGCCAGACCAGGTCTGTGTATCCCAGACCAGGTCTGTGTATCCCAGACCAGGTCTATGTATGCCAGACCAGGTCTATGTATGCCAGACCAGGTCTGTGTGTCACAGACCAGGTCTGTGTATCACAGACCAGGTCTGTGTATCACAGACCAGGTCTGTGTATCACAGTGATACATGATATTTCCAGCTCTCCAGCTGGTGTTGTCAGTGACGTTTAACAAGGGGAACTTACTACCAAAGTTACTGAGATGATAAGTTGCCCAAGTTAATACATTTCAACGTAACTAATTATCAAGACATCAACTTACTCCATTAATCACATGTCACGTCGCTAAGTTGCTAAATTAAAAATGCCTTACTACTTAGCTATATAAAGTTGCAACGTTATCACTGAGTGACTTACCAAGTTACATACAGAGGAAAGACTTAATTAACGACGTTTCTTTTTAAATGCCCTTAAATATACCTTTGACATACCAATGATGGGTTTCGAGAGTTCTACTTCCTAACACTGCCGATGTGATTTTGAGTCCCAGTTCACAGGTTCTCTCCAGCTACCACCTTCCGAGGTACCAACTTATTTATATGTGCAAGTACAGGTGGCGGAAATTTATACCGCTAAAAGACAACTAAATAACGAGAGGAGCAACTGGAGGCATCACAGACACATGAAAAAATTAGAATTTACATCAAAATGAAGGGGCACTGAAGTAGGCCTACTGGCCCATGGTAATACAGTGGTAGAGCATCCTGACAGTATGTAAGACACTTACTCGGCTGGCTACTTACAAGTGACTTCATACGTTCATTCTTTCACCTCGGAACCTCTCTCTCTCTCTCTCTCTCTCTCTCTCTCTCTCTCTCTCTCTCTCTCTCTCTCTCTCTCTCTCTCTCTCTCTCTCTCTCTCTCTCTCTCCTACAAAAATAAACACACATTTCTTACTCTCTGTGTTGACCCCCGGAACACCCTCCAGATAGAAGGGTGTTCCAGGGGTCAACGCCCCCGCGACTCAGTCAAGGTTTAGAACATACGTTGATGGTAATTAACAGTGGAAACATCAAATGAGCTGAGCGGATGGAAGCTCTGAGTTACACGGGGTTCCAGCTTCACCCTGCGTCTCCAGGGCAACCTCTGATCAGCCTGGCTGTGGTGCGTATGTTGGAGTGCGAGCGGCTTGCTAGCACCAAGAGCCTGGCTGATCAGGCCATCAACCAGAAGGACTGGTCCGAAACAAGGCAGCGAGGGCGGAGGCATCAGTGAAATTGTCTGCAGGTTACCTTTAAATAAATATTAAAGAAAATACATACTCATTTTAACTTATTGCTACGACACGAGAGAGAGAGAGAGAGAGAGAGAGAGAGAGAGAGAGAGAGAGAGAGAGAGAGAGAGAATATTACGGAGGCTTCTCTACTTGGCTGGCCCCCGTGCGGAAATCGATTGGTGGATCAGGGTTAAACATTAAACTTGGTCTTTACAATGAGCCACTGAAGGTTGAACAAGAGAATGAGACACTGGAGGCAGAAGAGAATGAGACACAAAGGTATGAATAAGAGAATGAGATACTGGGGTAGGAAAGAATGAGACACTGAGGATAGAGTCACTGGGGGTAAGCAATGAGAATGAGACACTCAGGAATTAATAAGAAATTAAGATACTGGATAAACGAAGATGGACACTGGTAGTAGAAGAGATATTCTGGCAGTATAAGAGGAAAATGAGACACTGGTGGTAGAAGATAAAACTACACTGACACTGTCGTCCCTGATCTAAGACCCTCTCCTGGCTGGAGCAAGAACAAAAATATGGTTTGCGTATATTCTGTACGTATATTCTGAGTTTTAAAATAATACAAATGTGGGTGACTGGCGTTCACCAGGTGAGACTCTCCAGTGACATATTATGCTGTACAATGATCACCAGCAGAACACAACAACAACAAACTAGTGAAAGAGGACACATTCAAAACACTCTTTACTGTGTCAGTCTTCATAACAACTGCTATTATCCTTCCCTACCAATCAACTCTGTTGATTCTGTCACGACATACACTGTATATGTTGACACAAACACACGCACGCCATATGTTCCAGCGTGTGTGTGTATTTGCGGTTGCAGGGGTCGAGTCACAGCTTCTTGCTCCCTGTCTCCTCGCTGGTCGTTATTAGGTCCACTCTCTCTCCCTGCTTCAAGAACTTTATCGTCTGTCTTCTTAAAGCTATGTATGGATAGCTATGTATGGATCCTGCCTTCACTACATCACACTCTCCAGATTATTCCACTTCCTGATAACGCCATGACTGTTTGTTAGTTAGTTACCATTTTGTCCTAGGCACATGTCGATTCGACACTAGGCCTGTTGTATATGAGTGTGTGTGTGTTATTTACCATTTTGTCCTGGAGACCTGGAGAGAGTTCCGGGGGTCAACGCCCCCGCGGCCCGGTCTGTGACCAGGCCTCCTTAGGTCAGTGTCCCAGGATGCGACCCACACCAGTCGACTAACACCCAGGTACCCATTTTACTGATGGGGAACATAGACAACAGGTGGAAAGAAACACGTCCAATGTTTCTACTCTGGCTGGGAATCGAACCCAGGCCCTCGCCGTGTGAAGCGAGAGCGTTAACCACCAGGCCACCAGAGTCCTAGGCACATGTCGATTCGACACTAGGCCTGTTGTATATGTGTGTGTGTGTGTGTGTGTGTGTGTGTGTGTGTGTGTGTGTGTGTGTGTGTGTGTGTGTGTGTGTGTGTGTGTGTGTGTGTGTGTGTGTCTATGTGTGTGTGTGTGTGTGTGTGTGTGTGTGTGTGTGTGTGTGTGTGTGTGTGTGTGTGTGTGTGTGTGTGTGTGTGTGTGTGTGTGTGTGTATGTGTGTGTGTTTGTGTGTGTGTACTCACCTAGTGGTTGCAGTTAGATCCTCGACCTCAATAACACAGTAACACAGCATTACTGGCAACATTCACAAATACTATCCTATGTCCCCGTGGATCATCTATGTCATATCCGCAATCGCCTATCAGTGTGAGGGGAAACCCAATGAATCACCTATGTATCTTTGACATCGTTATCATGTACCCATTGTTATCACAGAGCTTACAAATCATTAGTCAAATTATTTTTATTATGGGAAGCGCTAAACTAGTAGGTATCATACAGCGCCTGTGGAAGGGGGGGATGAAAGGCAATCACGCTCAATTCAGGGAACTGGAGCACAGATCCAGTTCTCTAGATCAAGAGCCCCTCACCAGCATCAAGGAACCTCTCTTGAGAGGATTAATCAAAACTCCGTGATCGCTGAACTTGGTCCACCTGAACTTGCTTGGTAAGGTGTACCAGGCTTCATGCTGGGATTGCATTCCTTAGCAGTTCCTGAATGATTTCGTTAAGGTTGGTGAAGGTCGTTCTCAAGGTGCATCACAGCTACGGTCATGCGACTAATGTGCGCCTCCGGTGACATGCTTGGTATAATGCCTACCCCTAGATCCCTTAAGCTTTGCAGACTCTGTCCTCGACTCATTATGATGTTTCCAGTCTTCTTTCTCCTTTCCTAAATGTTATGAACCTTACTCTCTGAAGCTGAATCGCAACAGCTGTCTGACCAGTCTTGAAGTGTCTGACCAGTCTTGAAGTGTGTGACCAGTCTTGAAGTGTGTGACCAGTCTTGAAGTGTGTGACCAGTCTTGAAGTGTCTGACCAGTCTTGAAGTGTCTGACCAGTCTTGAAGTGTGTGACCAGTCTTGAAGTGTGTGACCAGTCTTGAAGTGTGTGACCAGTCTTGAAGTGTCTGACCAGTCTTGAAGTGTCTGACCAGTCTTGAAGTGTCTGACCAGTCTTGAAGTGTGTGACCAGTCTTGAAGTGTGTGACCAGTCTTGAAGTGTGTGACCAGTCTTGAAGTGTGTGACCAGTCTTGAAGTGTCTGACCAGTCTTGAAGTGTCTGACCAGTCTTGAAGTGTGTAACCAGTCTTGAAGTGTCTGACCAGTCTTGAAGTGTCTGACCAGTCTTGAAGTGTCTGACCAGTCTTGAAGTGTCTGACCAGTCTTGAAGTGTGTGACCAGTCTTGAAGTGTCTGACCAGTCTTGAAGTGTGTGACCAGACTTGAAGTGTGTGACCAGTCTTGAAGTGTGTGACCAGTCTTGAAGTGTGTGACCAGTCTTGAAGTGTGTGACCAGTCTTGAAGTGTGTGACCAGTCTTGAAGTGTGTGACCAGTCTTGAAGTGTCTGACCAGTCTTGAAGTGTCTGACCAGTCTTGAAGTGTGTGACCAGTCTTGAAGTGTGTGACCAGTCTTGAAGTGTCTGACCAGTCTTGAAGTGTCTGACCAGTCTTGAAGTGTGTGACCAATCTTGAAGTGTCTGACCAGTCTTGAAGTGTCTGACCAGTCTTGAAGTGTCTGACCAGTCTTGAAGTGTCTGACCAGTCTTGAAGTGTCTGACCAGTCTTGAAGTGTCTGACCAGTCTTGAAGTGTCTGACCAGTCTTGAAGTGTGTGACCAATCTTGAAGTGTATGACCAGTCTTGAAGTGTCTGACCAGTCTTGAAGTGTGTGACCAGTCTTGAAGTGTCTGACCAGTCTTGAAGTGTCTGACCAGTCTTGAAGTGTGTGACCAATCTTGAAGTGTATGACCAGTCTTGAAGTGTCTGACCAGTCTTGAAGTGTGTGACCAGTCTTGAAGTGTCTGACCAGTCTTGAAGTGTCTGACCAGTCTTGAAGTGTCTGACCAGTCTTGAAGTGTCTGACCAGTCTTGAAGTGTATGACCAGTCTTGAAGTGTGTGACCAGTCTTGAAGTGTCTGACCAGTCTTGAAGTGTGTGACCAGACTTGAAGTGTCTGACCAGTCTTGAAGTGTGTGACCAGTCTTGAAGTGTGTGACCAGTCTTGAAGTGTGTGACCAGACTTGAAGTGTGTGACCAGTCTTGAAGTGTGTGACCAGTCTTGAAGTGTGTGACCAGTCTTGAAGTGTCTGACCAGTCTTGAAGTGTGTGACCAGTCTTGAAGTGTGTGACCAGTCTTGAAGTGTCTGACCAGTCTTGAAGTGTGTGACCAGTCTTGAAGTGTGTGACCAGTCTTGAAGTGTCTGACCAGTCTTGAAGTGTGTGACCGGTCTTGAAGTGTCTGACCAGTCTTGAAGTGTCTGACCAGTCTTGAAGTGTGTGACCAGTCTTGAAGTGTGTGACCAGTCTTGAAGTGTGTGACCAGACTTGAAGTGTGTGACCAGTCTTGAAGTGTGTGACCAGTCTTGAAGTGTGTGACCAGTCTTGAAGTGTCTGACCAGTCTTGAAGTGTGTGACCAGTCTTGAAGTGTCTGACCAGTCTTGAAGTGTCTGACCAGTCTTGAAGTGTGTGACCAATCTTGAAGTGTGTGACCAGTCTTGAAGTGTGTGACCAGTCTTGAAGTGTCTGACCAGTCTTGAAGTGTATTAATGTCACAGCGTAACCTTCCCATGTCATCTGTGTTGTTACAATTATCATTATATTCAGGTTGGAAGCGCTAAAAAAGGAACATATAACAAATATGTAATACTGGGGTATTCAGGTTTGATCCTGGAAATAAAGGGTAGCTCCAATTCCAGGAATCAAGAGCCCTTCACCGGCGTCAAGGTATCCCTTTCCAATGAAGGGATTCTTTTTAAACTCGCGTTTTGATTTCTCCGTTTTGTTGCTTCTCAACTTTTCACACGTTTCTCTTTTTCCTTACAATATTTACTCTCTTACACACACACACACACACACACACACACACACACACACACACACACACACACACACACACACACACACATCTATATATATATATATATATATATATATATATATATATATATATATATATATGCATGCAATAAGATCACAGTAAACAGGTGATTTCAGAATATGCAAAACCACTCTAAAAGAATAGAGAAATTCCAAGCGCTTTCGTGACTACTCGCATTATCAAGGAACTATGAAAGTAAAGCATCCAAGAAGCTATATAAGGGGTCTGGCCAACACCTCACTATCAGATCCCACAACGGTTAAACACCTGACGCGCGCCGGCCCAACTGGACGGTTCCTTTGCACAACTCACCAACAAACTATTCTACCCAAGAAAATTTAAAAATTATTATTTGTCCAGTGTATTATCAAATTCTTCCCAAATTCTATTAATTATAAATGGATCTAATTTATATAAACCAAAGGAAATATTCATATTACTGTCAAAACTGCTTTTTATGAAACAAGATTCAATTATATTCCTGTCGACCATGGACTTGCTTGATACTACTTTCTCAACTTTTTGAAAATCAATTGGATGGTTAAAATCTCTTACATGAATAAATAGAACATTGGAATCTTGTCCAGTTCTAATGCTATATTTATGTTGTTTTAATCTTAGTTCGAGATTTTTACCAGTTTGACTGTAATAAACTTTATCGCAAATTTTACAAGGAATCTTATAGACACATCCATCAGCATTTTGGGGGGAATTCTTTATCAAAAGTTTTTTTACTGTATCAAGATTTTTGAATACAACTTTAATATTAAAAGTCTTAAGAAGAGAAGGCATATCAACCAAGTTTTCACGGTAAGGGAGAACCAACATATTTTTAGTTGAATAAGGCTGGTTGTCCCTTTTTGGATTTCTAGGAAATATCCAAAATTTATAAAATACCCAAGAAATGTAATTGATAAATCTTTTAAAGTTGCTAGAAATACTTTTTACAATCCAAAAAGGGACAACCAGCCTTATTCAACTAAAAATATGTTGGTTCTCCCTTACCATGAAAACTTGGTTGATATGCCTTCTCTTCTTAAGACTTTTAATATTAAAGTTGTATTCAAAAATCTTGCATTGTTCAAATCTCTAGTAAGGCTGATGCATGCAGGGGATGAGATGAAAAGCTGTAAGCCTTCTCCCTGAAAGCTGGCTGCCTTGGATCAAACGTGTAGCTCATGCTACACGCCAAGGTATTGGTTCAGTGTGGGTAGATTGGTAAAGCACTGCGTACCTTGTCCTAAGGTTCGTAGGTTCGAGTCTTCTTCAGCCAGAGATCAGTGTTTGTGTATATTTCGCCTGCTCTCGCGAATTCCTTGCATATATATATATAAATATATATATATATATACATATATAAATATAATATATAATATATATATATATATAATCTTCCTCACCTCCAGTGTTTTCTTCCTTTACTCTGCATTATGTATTTATGAAATTTATCTCTGAATTCGTATAGTCGATTCTATGGCTCCCACGTCCTCAGTCCCTGCCTCCCACACCCTCCCATTACATTATCCCTACCCCGGCCCCTCCCCTCCTCTCTCCTTCAACTGACACGACTCCCCTCCTCCCTTACAATACTCTTAACGGAGAAGAAAGGGAAGAGAGGATCTGGAGTGGCTGGTCAACAATGCTTCTTGGTAGCTGATCCAACTAATCAAGGAGAAAAAACCGGCTGGAACCTGGGATGCTAGCTAGTGCTTGGTATTCAATATCAGTGTGGGGAGAGCGAGGGTGTTGTACCTTTCTGGTACTTAGTAGTAAGTACCGATGTGTGCGGGGAGTGTGTCTACCAAACTGGTGTTTGGTAGAAAATACCGGTATATGGAGAGTGTCTGGTGTACCTTCTTGGTGTTTGGTAGTAAAAACCAGTGTATGTGTGGGGGGGGGGGGGGACAGTGAGTCTGGTGTACCTTCCTGGTGTTTCGTATTAAATACCGGTGTGTGTGTGTGTGTGTGTGTGTGTGTGTAAGGGAGAGCTTGGTGTACCTTCCTGGTGTTTGGTAGTAAATACCGGTGTGTGGGGGGGTGGGGGAGTGAGGGTGCTGTACCTTCCTGGTACTTGGTAGTAAATACCAGTGTGTGTGAAAGTCTTTTATTGTTGTACCTTCTTGGTACTTGGTAATAAATACCAGTGTGTGTGAATCTTTTATTGTCATACCTTCCTGGTACTTGGTGGTAAATACCAGTGTGTGTGTGTGTGTGTGTGTGTGTGTGTGAGAGAGAGAGAGAGAGAGAGAGAGAGAGAGAGAGAGAGAGAGAGAGAGAGAGAGAGAGAGAGAGAGAGAGAGAGAGAGAGAGAGAGAGAGAGAGAGAGAGAAACCATACCCCAGAGAGAGTCTGGTGTACCTTCCTGGCTTGTTGATAAAGGATAAACTCGAGCCAGTGATGACTCACAAAACTACAATAACACGACTGTAAATAAACCAGAGAACGGATGGGACTCAAATCCAAGGCGGGCGAACCCTAAAACTCTGCTACCATCATGGCAAGCGAGCCTAAAGGGACATGAGCTAGATCACGTCAGAGCCACAGTGATGTAAGATTCGTCTGTGAAAACCTGCATCTGTGGTCAGTGGTGGCCCATGCTAACATCCCCATGGTGTATAAAAATATACTTAATTAGATGAATCTTATTAGAGCCGGCTGGTTCAGCGGTTAGTGCACTGGCCTGTAAGGTTTAGGTCTCGCCTGCCATGGGTACAAATCCCATCCATTCTGTGATTTATGTATCCATTGATGTTACCAACAATTCATCAGATCAGCCAAGTGTATATTGGTTCTTTACCTATCTAGCGTCACTCCCTATTCTACAGTATTCGCTATCTAACGATACTAGCTATCCCATATTAGTTCCCCCACAACATTCATGTAGTACGGGGTTCTGGATGGAGTGATGGTAATAGGAAAACACTGTGGAGTGTTATGCAAGCGTATATTCGGTAAGCGTGGGACAGCCCAGCCTATATGCCTGCTCGTCCCGTCAGCCAGCTTGGAAGTGAGACAGAGGAAGGCCTACGTGTGGGGGAGTCATGTGACGTCAGGCTATAAGTATACTACACAAGTAATACTGTTGACATCTCCCAAGACGTTAACTATCCCGCGACATTCGCGAGCACTTGACATTCGCTATCTACCAACATTTCCTATACTATGACATTCACTATCCCGCGTCATTCATTACTCCACAACATTTGCGATCAAACGGCATTAGTAGCCACTCCGACGCCATCACACTTATTATGAACCGAGAATGGACGTCATCATATACCCATGGAATCTTCACTCTGCGGACTGGAAGGCAAATCTATGTCCCTTTAATCTTGGATGTTTTCCAAGCAGAAGGGTCCGCCCGTGAACCCTGCAAGCAGCAAGAAACCGGAACTGCTATTTGGGGACGAAGAATCGAGTCTCCACCACTCCTTGTGAT
>NC_091315.1:22907590-22927590 GCF_038502225.1 Cherax quadricarinatus
TCTGGGATTACTTCACATTGCAAAATAGCAAGAATATCTACGCTATCTGGCTATTGTCCCAGTAGTTACTGCAGTGTTTGTGGGTATACCACAAGGGACAAAATTCTTCTTAGATGTAAGGAACCTACTTGTTCCAACTACTGCCACACAGATTGCATTCCAGAAGAATTTTGTTGCAGCCAGGTTGAAAATTTCAGAAAATTGAAGGATATCCATAATCCTGTGGTATATGTGGATACAAGCCTGGAGCTACAGGAGGAAGGTTCAGAAGTCCTACCTCAGGGAATTCTGTCCAAAGATCAAGACTGCCCTCTTGGGCTGTGTTGTAAAGTTGCAGCTAAGATAATCCATCACAGGGAAGCACTTCATTAGCTCCTCAAATCATTAGATAACCTCCAAGCTATTGTAGAAGGTCAGTGCAAGCCTACATCAAGTGACGTAAGCTGCTCAGTTGATGGTGACACTATTGACAAAGACTGGAAGTCCCACACTGAGCTTAACTCAAGGGTAAATAACTGGTGGAATTCTGTCATCGCAAAGGTCCCACAGACTGACAGAGTTCAAAATACTACCTTTGGGAATTCTAACACAATTCCTCTGACCACCACAGAGGGAACAAATCCTCTTCCCAGCAATGAGGGAAGCCTTGGATCTGTTAATTCTCCTACACCTGACATCTCTGCTTCAGGCACTGTCAATCCACTTGACAGTGCACATACCATCTCTGATCCTACACCTGTCAGCACACCTGCCGACACTATTCCAGAATCTGGCAGCAGTGCTTCATCAGCAAGTTCTGAGCCAGGAGCTTCTCCACCAGAGATTGGTGCAGTTAATAATCAGGGAACTATCACTTCACCTGATCACCTACTGCGCCAAAGTACGAACAGCAGGGACACATCTGTCAGAACTGGTAGAGGATGTGGCAGAGGACGTGGAAGAGGACGTGGAGGAGGAAGACATCTACAGCCGTCTCACCCTCCACTAACACAGTTCCAGCGGCAGAACCTGAGGACAAATCTGCAAACTACAAGAGGTGCAACAAATCATAGTCCACCCTCCCAGGCACCTAGGCTGTGCTCTCGCTGTCACCTGAAGGGGCACACTGCCAACAACTGCCTGCGAGATACCAGGTGCAATTACTGCTACAAGAAAGGACATCAGGAGGACCAGTGTCGGAAGGAAAAGGAACTTGACAGACAGGACCACCTGTTTAGAGACCTGCTCTCCGAACAAACCAGCAGGATCTCTGAATTGGTGAACACTCTCACACATCACCCACTCAGCTACTCCTATCCCAGCCCAGCAGGTGGTATTGTGCCTTATACAAGACCACAGACCTACATCCCTGCAGCTGCCTCAGTACCCTACCTCTCTCAAGGGCAGGCACCTTGCATGCCCTACACACCCACCACATCAAGCTGACCACATCATCATGAGGAGCCAGTCTATCAGCATCCTGTCGGCCAACATTAGAGGTTTCATTATTAATGTTGGAGAGCTCACACATAGTTTTGTGAACACTCGACGTCCTGACATGATAGCTGTTGTTGAAACATTTTTGGATGACAGGACTCCAGAAAATTTTGCAAGAATTGCTGGCTACACCTCATGGATGAGAAGAGACAGGCAAGGGCAAGGAGGAGGTGTTGCTGTCTGCTTCTCTAAAAGTGTTCATGCCCAGCACATTGATGTTGCCACCCCTACACATCTTGAAATGATGTTCTTCAAGCTCTGCATAAACACTAGTACCTCTGTACTAGCATGTGCAATGTACAGACCTCAGTGGCAACATGCAGACTCCATCAACTTCCTAATGGAAAATATTGACTCCCTTCTGCTACAACACATCATAATTGTTGGTGACCTCAACCAGCACCTTATACAGAGGGACTTTCATGACCTTCTTGCAGTGTTTGACATGAGAAACTTTGTTGATTTCCCTACTCACATCTCTGGCTCCTCTCTTGACCCAGTAGTGAGTGATCTGGCAGAAGGCATAGTTACTTGTCAACCCCTCGGCTATATTGGATCGTCTGACCACAAGGCTGTTTTTACGACACTTAAGATCCCAACAGACACTTAAGATCCCAACAGAACGAGGTGAGGAGTCCACACGCACAACCTGGCTATGGGAAAGAGGTAATTGGCCAGCCCTTTGCTCTGAGCTCGCCGCCACCGATTGGAATGCTCTTCTCCAAGGGGATGTTGACAACCAAGTGAAAGCCTTCACTGGACACATCCTTAATCTACAACAAGAACACATTCCTCACTGGCAATATGTGATGAAGCCTACAGATCAGCCTTGGTTTGGCTTTCGTTGTAGAGAGGCTGCTATTGCTAAGTACAAAGCATGGCGAAGGTATAAGAGACATCCTACCACCTATAACAGGAACTTGCACAGGAAAGCCTGTAGGCATATGGGTGACGTTCAAAAGTGGGCCATTGCTAAATGGGAGGTGGACACTAAAAGAAAGCTAGCATTAGGTAGGGTAGGCTCCAAAACCTGGTGGTCCCTGGTCAAGGACAGACAAGGTTATCTGCCTGATGAACTTATTCCACCTCTAAATCGACAGGATGGGACCACCTCTACTAGTAGTCAAGAGAAGGCAGACCTCTTTGCTGAACACTTTGCTACCAAAATGCAAGTTCCTGATCCAGCAAGGGACCCTCCTTGGCTAGCTGCAAGAACTGTGTCAAAACTGTCAGTGGTGACAATAAGGCAGGAGGAGGTGCATTTCCTTCTTAAATCACTTGACCAAGAAAAGGCTGTGGGCCCAGACAAGTTGAGCCCAAGATTGCTGAGATGTGCAGACCAGCTAGCAGCACCTCTAACTCGCATCTTTCAGCACTGCCTAGTACAGTGTAAATGGCCCTCTCTATGGAAAGAGGCAAATGTAGTCCATGTTCACAAAAAGAAGAGCAGAGCAGAAATCAGCAACTACAGACCAGTGTCACTCCTGTCAATCACTGGTAAGATCCTTGAGACAATAATCTCAAGACAAATGACAGTTTTTTTTTGACTACCACTCACTACTTTGTGATCGTCAATATGGCTTCAGGAAAGGTTACTCTGCTGCTGATCTGTTGTTAAACCTCTCCACTAAGTGGCACCAGTCACTGGATGAATCCAAAGTCAGCTGTGTGGTAGCACTGGACATTGCTGGCGCTTTCGACCGGGTGTGGCACCAGGGCCTCTTAGCAAAACTTAAGCACTGGGAATTGCAGGCTCTACGCTATGTCTCCTCAGTGATTACCTTCATGGTAGATCTCTAAGTGTAGTTTTCAGTGGAATGGAATCAGCAAGACATCCTACTGGGGCAAGTGTTCCACAAGGAAGCGTGCTGGGTCCACTGTTATGGAATGTCTACTTCAACGACCTTCTTCATCTCATCCCAGAATCGCATGCATATGCAGACGACTGTACACTGACATTCACTTATCCAAGAGAAGAAATGCCAGCTGCTCTAAGCTACATCAATCACCAGCTGAGAGCTATATCAGCTTGGGGAAATAGATGGCAAGTAACATTTGCACATGAGAAAACGCAAATGATGATCGTCTCTAGGCACCATGATGGTAATGCTGGTGTAGTAGTAAGGATGAATGGGAGGGTGTTGGCACCTGGAGAAGAAGTTGATATCCTTGGGGTGAAATTTGACTCCAAACTAACCATGAAGAACCATGTTGTAAATCTTGAAAACAAGGCAGCCAGGAAGCTTACAGCACTTCGCCGTATCTCGCATCTGCTTGACAGTAGGGGTTGCAAGATTCTGTATGAGGCACAAGTACGCTCACACCTTGAGTATGCTCCACTTTCTTGGTTTGCCTGCTACCCTCTCATCTGCGACTGCTTGACAGAGTAGAGAACAGAGCAAGATATCTCATCTCTCGCCTGGACCCATCCTGGATAGATCTGTCATTTCAGCAGAGCCTTCAACATAGGAGGGATGTGGGTGGCCTTACTGTTATGTATAAGGCCAATATTGTCAAAGTACCACACTTGGATCCTCTTCGAGGACAGCGTGAAACAAGCTTTTATGCCACAAGACGGGCAGAAAGCAGCAACTTCACTCTGGATGTACCCTTCTCCAGAACATCACTCCATCTGAGATCATACATACCCAGGATGACTCGAGTATGGAACACATTCGTACAGCATAATGATGTCAACGAGATAAAGTCAGTTGATCAAATGAAAATGCTGGCCCACAGATGGCTCCAACTTCATCCTGTTCCCTACTTGTATGTCTCATAACAATAAAAATGCTTTCAAATGAGCTGATGTAGGTAACAGCTCTTAGCTTGCCAATAAAGTTAGGAATCCTTAACCTGTAAATAGCTTGTCAATAAAGCTAGGGATCCTTAACCTTGTCAAACCCTGTGTATATAAAAAAAGAGAATGACAGCGGGAGGGAAGGGGAACTTTTATACAAGAGGAGGCGCCCTATCAGATAACCAGCATAAATTAAAAGTAAAAAAAAAAAAAAAAAAAAAAAAAAAATTTTACGTGCAGTGGGTGGGGTGTGTGTGCGGTGTTGGTTTCCACACGTGGTTAAAAATGTCAACACAATATGGCGAGGATGTCACGGGAAGCCTCCCTCCCTCCCTCCCTTCTCTCTCTCTCTCAACTGGATGTGATCAGTAACTGGACAGGTGACCTCCAGAAGCCACGACCGATGCTTCACTAACTCTCTTATGTATATATGTATGCATTAAGATATTGTATAAAAAAGTATTTTTTTGTCTGAAAAAAATTACTTATTTATAATTAAGTAGGCCTCTCCCCAGTCTTAACATTCAAGTGATTGCCGTATTTCTCCTGAGTATCTTGTATATTGTGATCAAGTGTCCTCTCGATCTTCGATGTTTTAGAAAAATAATGTGTACATTAGTTCTGACTTCATGCAAATGGATGTTGATCTGTAGGAAAAGATGTCTACCTGGAGTCTACCTAGAGGTTATTCCGGGGATCAACGCCCCCGCGGCCCAGTCCACGACCAGGCCTCCCGGTGGATCAACCAGGCTGTTACTGCTAGCCACACGTAGTCCAACGTAAGAACCACAGCCCGGCTGATCCGGCACCGACTTTAGGTATCTGTCCAGCTCCGTCTTGTAGGCACATGCACGAGAGTGGTGTGATGATGTGTATGAGTATACATGAGAGCGATGTGTTTACGTGTGTATGAGTATACATGAGAGCGATGTGTTTACGTGTGTATGAGTATACATGAGAGCGATGTGTTTACGTGTGTATGAGTATACATGAGAGCGATGTTTTTACGTGTGTATGAGTATACATGAGAGCGATGTTTTTACGTGTGTATGAGTATACATGAGAGCGATGTTTTTACGTGTGTATGAGTATACATGAGAGCGATGTTTTTACGTGTGTATGAGTATACATGAGAGCGATGTTTTTACGTGTGTATGAGTATACATGAGAGCGATGTTTTTACGTGTGTATGAGTATACATGAGAGCGATGTTTTTACGTGTGTATGAGTATACATGAGAGCGATGTTTTTACGTGTGTATGAGTATACATGAGAGCGATGTTTTTACGTGTGTATGAGTATACATGAGAGCGATGTTTTTACGTGTGTATGAGTATACATGAGAGCGATGTTTTTACGTGTGTATGAGTATACATGAGAGGAGTGCATTAATAAGTGTATGAGTATGCATGAAAGGGTTGTGTTTATATATTTGTGAATGCATGAGATGTTTACATGAGTGCTTCCAAAAATGTTTATGAGTGGGTGTGTTTACATGTGACAGGTGTTTCTCTGACCATGGGTTTGTATAAAGGAAAGTATGTTTGTACTTCGTTGAGATCTTGTATGCACAACTGTTTGAAAAATGGTGAAATATGTGTGACTGGATAAATCATACCTCACACTCTCCCCACTACCACGCCACACCCAGCACTACCAATGCCACCACAACACGCCATACACCCCACACACCAAACACCACACATCACACACACACACACACTCAACGCCAACCCCCCCCCCCACACACACACACAAAACACCCCACTTCACACGCCCCAACAGCTGAAGGCTGATTCATAACACAAACGAAAACAGACTGTCTGTAACTTAACTCATATAGACCTGTGTAGTATCCTGGGAAGAGACGAGACATGAGGGTACCAGAAGATGAAGGAAAATAAAAATGGGAGAGAGAGAGAGAGAGAGAGAGAGAGAGAGAGAGAGAGAGAGAGAGAGAGAGAGAGAGAGAGATTATACTTTAAGTCGTGAATGGACTCTGACTTCACATCTTCTACCAGATTATTTAAGTTTCTGACAAACTTAAGGTTAAAGTAATATTTCCTGACATCCTTGTAACTCGTTCGGGTCTTTAGCTTCCATCTGTGCTTCCTTCTGACAGTCTCCCGCCTTTCAAACATCCTTCTTTAGTCACTTCTACGATTTTAGCGGTTTTCCATGAATAATGCTAATACTACTACTACTACTAATAACAGAGTTCGTCACAGGGCGAAACGTTGTCACAAAGATGTGTTTTGCACCTAGAGTTTGTTCTGACGCTCGTCGGTAATATGCTCTTTCATCAATGATTTGGCAGCCATGTGGTGTGTGTGTATTCACCTATATGTGCTTGCAAGGGTCGTGTCACAGCTCCTGTGTGCGCGTATGGGGGGGGGGGAAGGGTGCGTGTGCACTGTCGATTGATTTCAAAGTGAACATTTTTGCTTGGTGTGGCTAATAACTGGACGGGTGGTTGCATGTACGTAAACACGGGTGCTGGGCACGTACATCATCCATCACTCACCCATCTCACCCACAGCATACCTTGTAAACTCGTCTATTTTTCATACAACACTGTGCTGGCGCCGCGCCGACTGTGTGTGTGTGTGTGTGTGTGTGTGTGTGTGTGTGTGTGTGTGTGTGTGTGTGTGTGTGTGTGTGTGTGTGTGTGTGTGTGTGTGTACGCATACTCATTTATAAGTGCTCACCTGCATGTGATTGCAGGGGTTGAATTCAAGCTCCTGGCCCCGCCTCTCAACTTGACGCTTGCCAGACCCACTCCTTCCTAGCCTCAAGGAGCCTATCATATCTGCTTCTAAAGAGTTAAAACTATGTATAGAGCCTGTCTCTACCTCTTCTTGACCACTCCGAAACTGAAGAAATACTTCCTGATATCTCTGTGTGTACTATGCTCGTGGTGTATTTACAAGGGTCGACTCAAAGCTCCTGGCACTGTAACTCAAACTAGTCGTTACTTGCTTCATGAGCCCTGTCATGCTATCCTTAAATATCTGTATGCATCCTTCCAAGTCGTCCCACTTCTTAACCATACTGGATAAATGCTTTCAAACAACCCCCATGACACATCTATGATGCTATGCCCTCATTTACCTATTTCCCGCCCAAGAACAGCCTGTCCATGTTCACCTTGTCAGTTCCTTGCAGCATTTTGTACGTCGTTATCATGTCACTTTTAGTTCTTCTGTCTTCTAATGCCATCAGATCAGTCCTTTCATTCTTTCCACATTTAACTTACCTCTTAAATCTGAGACTATTTTCGTTGCAAATATCTGCATTTTTTCCAGTTTCCTGACGTGCTTATCTTTTATTTTCTCTGTTTGAGGTTCTGCAGATTGTTTTCCCAGTGTTAACACGGATGGGAGGGGAATGTTTGGAAAAGTTTGTACGATTTACCTGCCATCTTACGTGATTGTCAAAGAAGAAAAAAAACCAAGTCTGCCAGACTGCTAACAGATTAGCAAGTTTCCATCTCACACTCATCCGGTAGCACCTCCCTGCATGGCTGCTGTCTACCAACCTATCATTAGAAGGGGTGGCCTGTCACTACTGAAAGCCTCTGTAGGCCATGTGATTTCATGGCGCCATACCCCAAGGTTGTGATGACTGAATAAATCCCATAAGGCAGTAACTCGAAACTTCATAGTGGAAGCAGGGTGCAGGTCTCATAATGGAGATACACACTGCAAGATGGGCGTGAAAGATGCCATATATTGTACATTGTCATGAATGATTCTTTGTTAAGATTCCTGAAAGCCAATTTTAGATTTTCCAGACGCGTTTAGCTGAAGAGGTTATTTGGTTGATGTGCGCCTCGGAAGAAATGCTGGGTTCTATATTTACCTCGAGGTTCTCCTTGAGTGAAGTTAGTAGCTTTTGTTCGCTGAGCCTCTACTCAGTTTCTGGTTATCTTATGTACCTGACTAGTTTTAATACTTGCAAATGCCGGATTTGAATTCCCATAAGCACTTGTCAGACCAATCCTGCAGCTTTACCGGTGAGTTTATAGCATTTCTTTGTCCTACCTTGTTTTTATATTTCTCTTTAGTTTCACACCTGCGAACAAGGATATATGAGACTCTCCTCCAGCGTGTCGTTCTTCACGTACACCAGAAACACTACAACTTTCAGTAATGCTCCAGCGGAGTCACACCAGACATATTTGTCTAGTGTGTGTGTAGTTACCTTGTTGTGGTTGCAGGGGTCTAATCACAGCTCCTAGCCCCGCATCTCCACTGGCCGCTACTGGGTCACTCTTCTCGCTCCATGAGCTTTATCATACCTCTTCTTAAAGCTATGTATGGATCCTGCCTCCACTATATCACTTCCCAGACTATTCTATTCCACTTCCTGATGACTGTGTGACTGAAGAAATACTTCCTAACTATATATATATATATATATATATATATATATATATATATATATATATATATAAAATGTATGTCGTACCAAATAGGTACTTAGCAAGAACTCATTTAAAACTAAGTCCTTTTTAAAATTTTCTCTTACACGTTTAAAGATATATTTTTTTTCATTTATGTGAATGCAAAAATTAATAGTTTTGTACCAAAACAACCTTAGAAAACTTATCTAACCTCATTATAACAAGCGCAATCTAATTTAGCCAAATCTAACTGAATATATTTTAGATTAGTTTACAATAATTTAATAATAAACAAACACAATGATATATTGTTTTCCTTAGGTTCAGAATGATTTTTGTGAAATTATTACATCACAAATTTTCGCTTGTCTTATTCGACAAGAAGAGCGTTACTATTTAAGCCAAAATAGCACGTTTTGCCTATTCGGCACGACATATATAGATATATATATATATATATATATATATATATATATATATATATATATATATATATATATATATATATATATATATGTGTGTGTGTGTGTGTGTGTGCAATAAGATCACAGTAAACAGGTGATTTCAGAATATGCAAAACAACCACTGTAAAAGAACAGAGAAATTCCAAGCGCTTTCGTGACTACTCACATTATCAAGGAACAATGTTCCTTGATAATGTGAGTAGTCACGAAAGCGCTTGGAATTTCTCTATTTTTTCACAGTGGTTGTTTTGCATATATATATATATATATATATATATATATATATATATATATATATATATATATATATATATATATATATATACAGTAGACCGTTATTCAACACGGTAGCTGCGTTCCTGAAAACACTGTAACACTGTTAGGTAAAAAACCGTGTTAGATGAACTGAAGAACTTATCGGAAAAATAGGGCTACGTTCCTGAGAGCCCCAAAAAAGCCAAACAACTTTTTTTAGGCCTACACATCTTACAAAAATAAAAGTGAATATGTAATTGTAGTTCATTGCTGTGATGTATTATGTTGTTTTTACTGCTTAAGACTACAAATGTAATAGAAATAATAGTATTTTTACCTTAAATTGTGGGTGCTGGTGTTTGTGGATGATTGTGAAGAGAGTGGAGAGTTATGTTGTGGTCCTACAGGGCTGAGGTGGATGGTAGAGGTTCTGGTACTGATGTTGATGGTTGTACTGGAGTGTCTAACTTTGTCATTCGGTCAATCAAGTCATTCAGTAAGTCAGTCAAGTCATTCAGTAAGTCAGTCAAGTCGTTCAGTAAGTCAGTCAAGTCATTCAGTAAGTCAGTCAAGTCGTTCAGTAAGTCATTCAAGCGATTCAGTAAGTCGGTCAAGTGATTCAGTAAGTCAGTCAAGTCGTTCAGTAAGTCAGTCAAGTCATTCAGTAAGTCAGTCAAGTCGTTCAGTAAGTCAGTCAAGTCGTTCAGTAAGCGGGAGGTCTTCCTAGCTGAACCACAACAAGGCGGCCGCTTGAGGAAATGGGAAGTTTTTTTTACCTTCCCGCAAATTGAACCGTGTTAAATTCAACATACGACGTGTTACATAAAATTGTGCCGCAATTCTTCAATCGTGCTATACTCAAATCGTGCCAAATAACGGTCTACTGTATATATATATATATATATATATATATATATATATATATATATATATATATATATATATATATATATATATATATATATATATATATATATATATATAGGATATATACATTTTTATACCTCCTCTTGTACTACATTCTACTGCTTTACCACGAAGCCAAGAACTTTCTAGTATCCTCCAGGATCATCCTCTTTCTTAATTTACAACTATGAGCTATGAAGGCTTCTGAGATTGAGTAACTATTGACATGGAATAAAACTGTCGAACTATTGAGAGAGAAAATAACCCTGGGTCCATCAGTCACTCGGCAGGGTAATATGCCGGCTAATTACAGGTGCGAGGCGGCCAGTCACGCCATCCATCATAAAACACAGGTGTGTTCTCTTCCATAATGTGTTCAGTAAAGACTTGAAGCTTCTATACCAGCAAGAGCAGCAACCAACACTATGGAAGTTATACAACTGACTTACCTCTTCTATCCAGTGTGTTAGACGTGTGATGAGAGAGAGAGAGAGAGAGAGAGAGAGAGAGAGAGAGAGAGAGAGAGAGAGAGAGAGAGAGAGAGAGAGAGAGAGAGAGAGAGAGACAGACAGACAGAGAGACAGACAGAGAGACAGAGAGATAGACAGAGACAGAGATAGACAGAGACAGAGCTAGACAGAGACAGATAGAGACAGACACAGAGAGAGAGAGAGAGAGAGAGAGAGAGAGAGAGAGAGAGAGAGAAAAGAGAGTGAAAGAGTGCGAGTGAAGAGATAAAAAAAGACGAGAGAAAGAGAACACAGAGAAAGAGAGAAGGAAAGGAAGATAAAAAAAAAGAGAAAGAGAGGCAGTGAGAGAGAGAGAGAGAGAGAGAGAGAGAGAGAGAGAGAGAGAGAGAGAGAGAGAGAGAGAGAGAGAGAGAGCCACGCAGACGATACGAGCTATTACAGGTATCACAGGCACGTATTAGCGTCCACATTCCCTCCATTAGTCTTCTGAATGGCGTTTGTGGCGATTTACCGCTGACAAACTAATATATTACCTCCAACAAGTATTTTTACTATTACTACTACTACTACTACTACTACTTGTGTTATTGCTATAACTGTATACACGACTGATAGCAATACAACTACGTCTGATACTGCCACCAGTGCAGTTGTTACCTCAGCTGCTAACATCTGGGCACGCTGGTATGTACACACACAGGACTATTCACGGCAGAATCACAGAGCAACTAATGTCAGCCAGTAGGAGCAACAATCATACAGCCAGTAGGAGCACCAATCATACAGCCAGAGAATCTCAGCCAGTAGGAGCACCAATCATACAGCCAGAGAATCTCAGCCAGTAGGAGCACCAATCATACAGCCAGAGAATCTCAGCCAGTAGGAGCACCAATCATACAGCCAGAGAATCTCAGCCAGTAGGAGCAACAATCATACAGGCAGAGAATCTCAGCCAGTAGGAGCAACAATCATACAGGCAGAGAATCTCAGCCAGTAGGAGCAACAATCATACAGCCAGAGAATCTCAGCCAGTAGGAGCAACAATCATACAGCCAGTAGGAGCACCAATCATACAGCCAGAGAATCTCAGCCAGTAGGAGCAACAATCATACAGCCAGTAGGAGCAACAATCATACAGCCAGAGAATCTCAGCCAGTAGAGCAACAATCATACAGTCAGTAGGAGCACCAATCATACAGCCAGTAGGAGCACCAATCATACAGCCAGAGAATCTCAGCCAGTAGGGGCAACAATCATACACCCAGAGAATCTCAGCCAGTAGAGCAACAATCATACAGCCAGTAGGGGCAACAATCATACAGCCAGAGAATCTCAGCCAGTAGGAGCAACAATCATACAGCCAGAGAATCTCAGCCAGTAGAGCAACAATCATACAGCCAGTAGGAGCAACAATCATACAGCCAGAGAATCTCAGCCAGTAGGAGCAACAATCATACAGCCAGAGAATCTCAGCCAGTAGAGCAACAATCATACAGTCAGTAGGAGCACCAATCATACAGCCAGTAGGAGCACCAATCATACAGCCAGAGAATCTCAGCCAGTAGGGGCAACAATCATACAGCCAGAGAATCTCAGCCAGTAGAGCAACAATCATACAGCCAGTAGGGGCAACAATCATACAGGCAGAGAATCTCAGCCAGTAGGAGCAACAATCATACAGCCAGAGAATCTCAGCCAGTAGGAGCAACAATCATACAGCCAGTAGGAGCACCAATCATACAGCCAGAGAATCTCAGCCAGTAGGAGCACCAATCATACAGCCAGAGAATCTCAGCCAGTAGGAGCACCAATCATACAGACAGAGAATCTCAGCCAGTAGGAGCAACAATCATACAGCCAGTAGGAACACCAATCATACAGACAGAGAATCTCAGCCAGTAGGAGCAACAATCATACAGCCAGTAGGAGCACCAATCATACAGCCAGAGAATCTCAGCCAGTAGGAGCAACAATCGTACAGCCAGAGAATCTCAGCCAGTAGGAGCACCAATCATACAGCCAGAGAATCTCAGCCAGTAGGAGCAACAATCGTACAGCCAGAGAATCTCAGCCAGTAGGAGCAACAATCGTACAGCCAGTAGGAGCACCAATCATACAGCCAGAGAATCTCAGCCAGTAGGAGCAACAATCGTACAGCCAGAGAATCTCAGCCAGTAGGAGCAACAATCGTACAGCCAGAGAATCTCAGTCAGTAGGAGCAACAATCGTACAGCCAGTAGGAGCACCAATCATACAGCCAGAGACTCTCAGCCAGTAGGCGCAACAATCGTACAGCCAGAGAATCTCAGCCAGTAGGAGCAACAATCGTACATCCAGAGAATCTCAGCCAGTAGGAGCAACAATCGTACAGCCAGAGAATCTCAGCCAGTAGGAGCAACAATCGTACAGCCAGAGAATCTCAGCCAGTAGGAGCAACAATCATACAGCCAGTAGGGGCAACAATCATACAGCCAGAGAATCTCAGCCAGTAGGAGCAACAATCGTACAGCCAGAGAATCTCAGCCAGTAGGAGCAACAATCGTACAGCCAGTAGGAGCACCAATCATACAGCCAGAGAATCTCAGCCAGTAGGAGCAACAATCGTACAGCCAGAGAATCTCAGCCAGTAGGAGCACCAATCATACAGCCAGAGAATCTCAGCCAGTAGGGGCAACAATCGTACAGCCAGAGAATCTCAGCCAGTAGGAGCAACAATCGTACAGCCAGAGAATCTCAGCCAGTAGGAGCAACAATCGTACAGCCAGAGAATCTCAGCCAGTAGGAGCAACAATCGTACAGCCAGAGAATCTCAGCCAGTAGGAGCAACAATCGTACAGCCAGAGAATCTCAGCCAGTAGGAGCAACAATCGTACAGCCAGAGAATCTCAGCCAGTAGGAGCAACAATCGTACAGCCAGAGAATCTCAGCCAGTAGGAGCAACAATCGTACAGCCAGAGAATCTCAGCCAGTAGGAGCAACAATCGTACAGCCAGAGAATCTCAGCCAGTAGGAGCAACAATCGTACAGCCAGAGAATCTCAGCCAGTAGGAGCAACAATCGTACAGCCAGAGAATCTCAGCCAGTAGGAGCAACAATCGTACAGCCAGAGAATCTCAGCCAGTAGGAGCAACAATCGTACAGCCAGAGAATCTCAGCCAGTAGGAGCAACAATCGTACAGCCAGAGAATCTCAGCCAGTAGGAGCAACAATCGTACAGCCAGAGAATCTCAGCCAGTAGGAGCAACAATCGTACAGCCAGAGAATCTCAGCCAGTAGGAGCAACAATCGTACAGCCAGAGAATCTCAGCCAGTAGGAGCAACAATCGTACAGCCAGAGAATCTCAGCCAGTAGGAGCAACAATCGTACAGCCAGAGAATCTCAGCCAGTAGGAGCACCAATCATACAGCCAGAGAATCTCAGCCAGTAGGAGCAACAATCGTACAGCCAGAGAATCTCAGCCAGTAGGAGCAACAATCGTACAGCCAGAGAATCTCAGCCAGTAGGAGCAACAATCGTACAGCCAGAGAATCTCAGCCAGTAGGAGCAACAATCGTACAGCCAGAGAATCTCAGCCAGTAGGAGCAACAATCGTACAGCCAGAGAATCTCAGCCAGTAGGAGCAACAATCGTACAGCCAGAGAATCTCAGCCAGTAGGAGCACCAATCATACAGCCAGAGAATCTCAGCCAGTAGGAGCAACAATCGTACAGCCAGAGAATCTCAGCCAGTAGGAGCAACAATCGTACAGCCAGAGAATCTCAGCCAGTAGGAGCACCAATCATACAGCCAGAGAATCTCAGCCAGTAGGAGCAACAATCGTACAGCCAGAGAATCTCAGCCAGTAGGAGCAACAATCGTACAGCCAGAGAATCTCAGCCAGTAGGAGCATCAATTAGTGTTAATGACTGGCTGCTGGTGCGAGATGATCTCCTTAATTACCCTCCTTCTCCACACCCTAATGATAAAGGCTATTATTAATAGCTCTTCTTGTTCTTGTTAGTGAATTTGAAGTGTGTGTGTGTGTGTGTGTGTGTGTACAGGAGTCGCTAGTATACATGCGTGTGCGCATGTATACTAGTATACTAACTGTGGTTACAGGGGACGAGGCTCCTGGTCCCGCCTCTTAGCTTTTAACAACCGGTTTTTGCTGATTTCATACCTATTCTTGGTATGAAAAAATTGGTACGGGACTGGATATATGTATAGCGTTTCCTGACGTTTCTGCTGCTTACCTGTCTTTATCTTCGTTTATTATTATTATTATTATTATTATTATTATTATTATTATTATATTCAAGGCTTACTAAACCATCTGCGACTTGCTGCTGTTCCGACCAGGATACTAGATGAGCACAGGCGCTTAGCGGACAGAGGATCGAGCTTTCACGGCTCCTTGCGGTGACTGACACGAGCAAAACACTTTACAGAATTAAGTAAATCCTGTTCTCGCCTTGCACACAATCGTTCCCTGTCCGCTCTTATCAACCTCTCTGATAATCTTGTATGTTGTGGTAGTATCTCCTCTGCAATTTTATCTTCTAAGCTCACCAGGTTCACTTACATCATTCGGGTTGAACACGGGTTCAACCTTGGGTCAATAGTAATTTACTTTAATCACTAGAAAATGACACTCATGTAGGGAGCAATTCTTACTCTATACTAATTTATTTTGAAACAGTTTTTCAAATATATGGACAGAGAAATGTTGAAAAAAAAAACTGACACCTTATATCAAATGACAAATTACAATGACATGTTATATTATGGTGAGCACGCTTTAAAAGTCACTGTTAAAACAGAACAAGTTCAAAACATAACATAACTGGGGTTAGATAAATGGACACACACATGCAACTTATTGTGGCAACGTTTCGCTCGTCAGGAACTTTGTCAAGCTGTTACAAACGTTACAGTTACATAGACGGTATGTATATAGGTACCACGTGGTGTGTGTGTGTGTGTGTGTGTATTATATATATATATATATATATATATATATATATATATATATATATATATATATATATATATATATATATATATATATATATATATATATATATAATCTTTCAACGCATCGGCCGTAATATATACAGGAGAAGAGGTTACTAGCTCCTTGCTCCTGGCATTTTAGTCGCCTCTTACAACACGCATGGCTTACGGAGGAAGAATTCTGTTCCACTTCCCCATGGAGATAAGAGGAAATAAACAAGAACTAGAAAGAAAATTGAAGAAAACCCAGAGGGGTGTGTATATATATGCTTGTACATGTATGTGTAGTGTGACCTAAGTGTAAGTAGAAGTAGCAAGACATACCTGAAATCTTGCATGTTCATGAGACAGAAAAAAGACACCAGCAATCCTACCATCATGTAAAACAATTACAGGCTTTTGTTTTACACTCACTTGGCAGGACGGTAGTACCTCCCTGGGTGGTTGCTGTCTACCAACCTACTAATATATATATATATATATATATATATATATATATATATATATATATATATATATATATATATATATATATATATATATAAATGTCGTGCTGAATAGGTAAAATTGGCCAATTAGCAAGAACTCATTTAAAATTACGTCCTTTCTAAAATTTTCTCTTGCACGCTTAAAAATATATTATTTTCATTTATGGTAATGTAGAAATTAATAATTTTGTACCAAAAGAACCTTAGAAAACTTACCTAACCCTATTATAACAAGCGCAATTTGAATTAGACAAATTCAGCTAAATATATTAGAGATAAGTGTGCAATAATTTAATAATAAACAAACACAATGAAATATATTTTTTTCGTTAGGTTGAGAATGATTTTTGCTAAATTATTGCATACATAAATTTTCGCTTGTCTTATTCGGCAAGAAGAACGTTGCTATTTAAGCCAAAATAGCAAGCTTTACTTATTCGGCACGACATACGTATATATGTCGTGCCGAATTGGTGTATATATATATATATATATATATATGTATATATATATATATATATATATATATATATATATATATATATATATATTTTTTTTTTATTTTTTTTTTTTATTATCACACCGGCCGATTCCCACCAAGGCAGGGTGGCCCGAAAAAGAAAAACTTTCACCATCATTCACTCCATCACTGTCTTGCCAGAAGGGTGCTTTACACTACAGTTTTTAAACTGCAACATTAACACCCCTCCTTCAGAGTGCAGGCACTGTACTTCCCATCTCCAGGACTCAAGTCCGGCCTGCCGGTTTCCCTGAATCCCTTCATAAATGTTACTTTGCTCACACTCCAACAGCACGTCAAGTATTAAAAACCATTTGTCTCCATTCACTCCTATCAAACACGCTCAAGCATGCCTGCTGGAAGTCCAAGCCCCTCGCACACAAAACCTCCTTTACCCCCTCCCTCCAACCCTTCCTAGGCCGACCCCTACCCCGCCTTCCTTCCACTACAGACTGATACACTCTTGAAGTCATTCTGTTTCGCTCCATTCTCTCTACATGTCCGAACCACCTCAACAACCCTTCCTCAGCCCTCTGGACAACAGTTTTGGTAATCCCGCACCTCCTCCTAACTTCCAAACTACGAATTCTCTGCATTATATTCACACCACACATTGCCCTCAGACATGACATCTCCACTGCCTCCAGCCTTCTCCTCGCTGCAACATTCATCACCCACGCTTCACACCCATATAAGAGCGTTGGTAAAACTATACTCTCATACATTCCCCTCTTTGCCTCCAAGGACAAAGTTCTTTGTCTCCACAGACTCCTAAGTGCACCACTCACTCTTTTTCCCTCATCAATTCTATGATTCACCTCATCTTTCATAGACCCATCCGCTGACACGTCCACTCCCAAATATCTGAATACGTTCACCTCCTCCATACTCTCTCCCTCCAATCTGATATTCAATCTTTCATCACCTAATCTTTTTGTTATCCTCATAACCTTACTCTTTCCTGTATTCACCTTTAATTTTCTTCTTTTGCACACCCTACCAAATTCATCCACCAATCTCTGCAACTTCTCTTCAGAATCTCCCAAGAGCACAGTGTCATCAGCAAAGAGCAGCTGTGACAACTCCCACTTTGTGTGTGATTCTTTATCTTTTAACTCCACGCCTCTTGCCAAGACCCTCGCATTTACTTCTCTTACAACCCCATCTATAAATATATTAAACAACCACGGTGACATCACACATCCTTGTCTAAGGCCTACTTTTACTGGGAAAAAATTTCCCTCTTTCCTACATACTCTAACTTGAGCCTCACTATCCTCGTAAAAACTCTTCACTGCTTTCAGTAACCTACCTCCTACACCATACACTTGCAACATCTGCCACATTGCCCCCCTATCCACCCTGTCATACGCCTTTTCCAAATCCATAAATGCCACAAAGACCTCTTTAGCCTTATCTAAATACTGTTCACTTATATATATATATGTATATATATATATATATATATATATATATATATATATATATATATATATATATATATATATATGTCGTGCCGAATAGGCAGAACTTGCGATCTTGGCTTAAATAGCAACGCTCATCTTGCTATATAGGACAAATTAAAATTTGTGTATGCAATAATTTCGCCAAAATCATTCTGAACCTAACGAAAAAAATATATTTCACTGTGTTTGTTTAGTATTAAATTACTGTAAACAAATCTAAAACATATTTAGTTGGGTTAGGCTAAAATAAATTGTTCTTGTTATAATAAGGTTAGGTAAGTTTTCTAAGTTCCTTTTGGTGCAAAATTCTAAATTTTTACATTAACATTAATTAAAAAAATATATCTTTAAACGTATAAGAGGAAATTTTAGGAAAGACTAAATTTTAAATGAGTTCTTGCTAATTGACCAGTTTTACATATTCGGCACGACATATATATATATATATATATATATATATATATATATATATATATATATATATATATATATATATATATATTTATATATATATATATATATATATATATATATATATATATATATATTTATATATATATATATATATATATATATATATATATATATATATATATATATATATATTTATATATATATATATATATATATATATATATATATATATATATATATATATATATATATATATACACTCTGTATCTATGTATTGTTGCAACAGCTTGACAAAGCTTTTGGAGAGCGAAACGTTGCCATAATAAAATGTCACATTAGTTGCATCTGTGTCCATTCACCTAACATTTTGTCGGTAATTCTGCCATTATTACTAATAACTGGGGCTCCAAGAGGGGGGGGGGAAACACTGATTAGAAGACAAGAGAAGGAGAGGAAGCATGATAACTAATGTACATCGCAGTTTATATAATGATGCACAGAAATAGGGAAGGTGGATTCCTTGGTGCCAGAAATAAGAATATGAAGCAACTTAGAAGGGATACTGAAGATGTCTCTTCGTTAGTAAAGTTGTTCTTGACGAACAAAGAAATAATAAAAAAAGAAATTATGTGTGTCAAGACTTTAGTTATTTAAATAAAATATATATATATATTTATTACAGATTAGGAGACACCACGAACATAAAGTCTGTTCCTGCCACTACAAATTATTAGCTACAAATGGGTAATCACACACACCTCCCTTACGCACTTCACATTGTTCTCAATTTAGCGTCCATAATTCGTCATAATTCGCTATAATCTCCCGTGGTAATGCGACCTAAGTGTGACGAATGTTGTGGTTCTCTCTTCCTTCCGTCTCATCTGAGCGTCGAGAATCACCACGAAAATACCACAACAAATGATCGGATTTAAAACAGATTCTCAAAAGATTTACTAAAAGTCTGAATTATATGGAATGTTAGCACACTGTAGGATCGTAACTCCATCCACATGTAGTTGATTGTACGGGTCATTGTCCCTGGTCCGGATCAGGCCTTCTGGTTGATGATGGATTGATCAGCTAGGGTATTGGTGCTAGCAATACCCTGTCCAACAGTGACACTAAATTCCGGCTGATCAGAAATTGACTTGAACTTATCCAGTCAACACCACATTTAACACTAGTCATGTTAGAGCTTCAACACCACATTTAACACTAGTCATGTTAGAGCTTCAACACCACATTTAACACTAGTCATGTTAGAGCTTCAACACCACATTTAACACCAGTCATGTTAGAGCTTCAACACCACATTTAACACTAGTCATGTTAGAGCTTCA
>NC_091315.1:22932590-22947590 GCF_038502225.1 Cherax quadricarinatus
GTGGGGTGTGTGTGTGGGGTGTGTGTGTGGGGTGTGTGTGGGGGGGAGTGTGTGGGGGGTGTGTGTGTGGGGTGTGTGTGTGGGGTGTGTGTGTGGGGTGTGTGTGTGGGGTGTGTGTGTGGGGTGTGTGTGTGGGGTGTGTGTGTGGGGTATGTGTGTGGGGTGTGTTTGTGGAGTGTGTGTGGTGTGTGTGGGGAGTGTGTGGGGGGTGTGTGTGGAGTGTGTCGGGTGTATGAGTTGGGCGTGTGTGGTGTGTGTGGGGTGTGTGTGGGGTGTGTGTGTGTGTGGGGTGTGTGTGTGTGTGGGGTGTGTGTGTGTGTGGGGTGGGGTGTGTGTGTGTGTGTGTGTGTGTGGGGTGTGTGTGTGTGAGGTGTGTGTGTGTGTGGGGTGTGTGTGTGGTGTGTGTGTGTGTGTGTGGGGTGTGTGTGTGTGTGTGGGGTGTGTGTGTGTGTGTGTGTGTGGGGGGTGTGTGTGTGTGTGGGGTGTGTGTGTGTGTGGGGTGTGTGTGTGTGTGGGGTTTGTGTGTGTGTGGGGTTTGTGTGTGTGGGGTGTGTGTGTGTGGGGTGTGTGTGTGTGGTGTGTGTGTGTGTGTGGGGTGTGTGTGTGTGTGTGTGTGTGTGTGTGTGTGTGTGTGGGGTGGTGTGGTGTGTGTGGGGGGTGTGGGGTGTGTGTGGGGTGTGTGGGGGGTGTAGGTGTGTGTGTGGAGTGTGTGTGTAGGGTGTGTGGGGGGTATGGGGGATGTGTGTGTGTGTGTGTGTGTGTGTGTGTGTGTGTGTGTGTGTGTGTGTGTGTGTGTGTGTGTGTGTGTGTGTGTGTGTGTTTGTATAATTAACTATGTCTACACATCCATGGTTCTATCTACCGATACATAGTGTTTACAATTAGCTGCCAGAGAGGAAGAGCCACAGGGTTGGCATCGACTGTGTTGCCTCCAGTGTTGGTACACAGTGACATCCTGTGTTGGTACACAGTGAAGTGACCTCCAGTGTTGGTACACAGTAAAGTGACCTCCAGTATTATTACACAGTAAAGTGACCTCCAGTGATGGTACACAGTAAAGTGACCTCCAGTGATGATACACAGTAAAGTGACCTCCAGTGGTGGTACACAGTTACCTCCAGTGTTGATACAACAGTGACCTTCAGTGTTGACACAACAGTGACCTTCAGTGTTGGCAAACACAACAGTGACCTTCAGTGTTGGCAAACACAACAGTGACCTTCAGTGTTGGTACATACAACCAAGTGCGACCAGCACATAACTAATGTTTGGCATTTTTCTCTGCTGTACGGAGGCAGCTGTTTCCTGCAGCTGTGCGGCCGTCATCAACACTACTCTAATTATTCACTACAGAAGGTGGAAGGTTGTAGACACAAGTGTATGATAGTTGTGGTGTGGTTTATATCTGTGTGGTTTATAATAGTTGTGGCATGGTTCATAATAGTTGTGGTGTGGTTTATAATAGTTGTGGCGTGGTTTATAATAGTTGTGGTGTGGTTTATAATAGTTGTGGTGTGGTTTATATCTGTGTGGTTTATAATAATTGTGGCATGGTTTATAATAGTTGTGGTGTGGTTTATAATAGTTGTGGTGTGCTTTATAATAGTTGTGGTGTTGTTTATAACAGTTGTGGTGTGGTTTATAATAGTTGTGGTGTGGTTTATAATAGTTGTGGTGTGCTTTATAATAGTTGTGGTGTTGTTTATAACAGTTGTGGTGTGGTTTATAATAGTTGTGGTGTGGTTTATAATAGTTGTGGTGTGCTTTATAATAGTTGTGGTGTGGTTTATAACAGTTGTGTTGTTTATAACAGTTGTGGTGTGGTTTATAATAGTTGTGATATGGTTTATAATAGTTGTGGTATGGTTTATAATAGTTGTGGTATGGTTTATAATAGTTGTGGTGTGGTTTATAGTAGTTGTGGTGTGGTTTATAATAGTTGTGGTGTGCTTTATAATAGTTGTGGTGTGGTTTATAATAGTTGTGGTGTGGTTTATAACAGTTGTGTTGTTTATAACAGTTATGGTGTGGTTTATAATAGTTGTGGTGTGGTTTATAATAGTTGTGGTATGGTTTATAATAGTTGTGGTGTCGTTTATATTAGTTGTGGTGTGGTTTATAATAGTTGTGGTGTGGTTTATAATAGTTGTGGTGTGGTTTATAATAGTTGTGGTGTGCTTTATATTAGTTGTGGTGTGGTTTATAACAGTTGTGTTGTTTATAACAGTTGTGGTGTGATATAAAATAGTTGTGGTATGGTTTATAATAGTTGTGGTGTGGTTTATAATAGTTGTGGTGTGCTTTTTATTAGTTGTGGTGTGGTTTATAATAGTTGTGGTGTGCTTTATAATAGTTGTAGTGTAGTTTATAATTGTTGTATGGTTTATAATAGTTGTGGTGTGGTATACAATAGTTGTGGTGTGGTTTATAATAGTTGTGGTGTGGTTTCTAATAGTTGTAGTGTGGTATACAATAGTTGTGGTGTGGTTTATAATAGTTGTGGTGTGGTTTATAATAGTTGTAGTATGGTTTATAATAGTTGTAGTATGGTTTATAATAGTTGTAGTATGGTTTATTATAGTTGTAGTGTGATGTATAATAGTTGTAGTGTGGTTTATAATAGTTGTAGTGTGGTTTATAATAGTTGTAGTGTGGTTTATAATTGTTGTATGGTTTATAATAGTTGTGGTGTGGTTTGTTATAGTTGTGGTGTGGTTTATAACAGTTGTGGTGTGGTTTATAACAGTTGTGGTGTGGTTTATATCTATGGTGTGTTTTATAATAGTTGTGGTTGAGGGAGATATATGACAGTTATGGTTAGGTTATTTATTTGATATAGATGGTTACACAGTCATAGTCACGTAGTTCAAGAGGTAGCCACCCTTCCCCCACACTAAAACACACACACACACACACACACACACACACACACACACACACACACACACACACACACACACACACACACACACACAGGCTACAAAGCTTATGTTACAGTGCTGAGATGGTGCACAAAATGTTGCAAGCAAAACTTTCAAGGTAATTAGCTAACTTGAGTCACCTTGTTGATAAGCACGTGGCCAGATGGGTGGGCTAATGGGGACAGGTTTGAGTGAGGTTTGTGTGAGGTTGTGATTAGGAGGAGTGGGGAAGACGAGGGGAAACGAGTGCATGAATGATAAGGGGGGGAGATTTAAGGTGAAGTTGAGATTTTTTGTGGTTTAAGTTACATGGGAGGGTTGAGGAAGTGTGTTACATGGGAGGGTTGAGGAAGTGTGTTACATGGGAGGGTTGAGGAAGTGTATTACATGGGAGGGTTGAAGAAGTGTGTTACATGGGAGGGTTGAGGAAGTGTGTTACATGGGAGGGTTGAGGAAGTGTGTTACATGGGAGGGTTGAGGAAGTGTATTACATGGGAGGGTTGAGGAAGTGTGTTACATGGGAGGGTTGAGGAAGTATATTACATGGGAGGGTTGAGGAAGTGTGTTACATGGGAGGGTTGAGGAAGTGTGTTACATGGGAGGGTTGAAGAAGTGTGTTACATGGAAGAGTTGAGGTGGGAGCGTAGGTGACGGGGGAAATCAATAAATGAAGAGTTGGAGAAGTGGATAAAGTTGGTGTGAGGCCAAGCTGGGTAAATGAGTAAGGAAGGTAGGTGGGTGAATGAAGGAAAAGGTAAGCAAAGAGTGGACGGGATGGTAATTAATTAAGAGAATGACTAGAGGGAGATGATGAGTGAATGGTTGTAAGGGTGAGTACGTGGGTGAGTGTACGGGAGGGTGAGTACGTGGGTGAGTGTACGGGAGGGTGAGTACGTGGGTGAGTGTACGGGAGGGTGAGTACGTGGGTGAGTGTGCGGGAGGGTGAGTACGTGGGTGAGTGTGCGGGAGGGTGAGTACGTGGGTGAGTGTACGGGAGGGTGAGTACGTGGGTGAGTGTACGGGAGGTTGAGTACGTGGGTGAGTGTACGGGAGGGTGAGTACGTGGGTGAGTGTACGGGAGGGTGAGTACGTGGGTGAGTGTGCGGGAGGGTGAGTACGTGGGTGGGTGAGTGTACGGGAGGGTGAGTACGTGGGTGCGTGTACGGGAGGGTGAGTACGTGGGTGAGTGTACGGGAGGGTGAGTACGTGGGTGAGTGTACGGGAGGGTGAGTACGTGGGTGAGTGTACGGGAGGGTACGGGAGGGTGAATACGTGGGTGAGTGTACGGGAGGGTGAGTACGTGGGTGAGTGTACGGGAGGGTGAGTACGTGGGTGAGTGTGGGAGGGTGAGTACGGGAGGGGGAGGGTGAGTACGTGGGTGAGTGTACGGGGTGAGTGAGGGGGAGGGTGAGTACGTGGGTGAGTGTACGGGAGGGTGAGTACGTGGGTGAGTACGGGAGGGTGGGTGAGTGTACGGGAGGGTGAGTACGTGGGTGAGTGTACGGGAGGGTGAGTACGTGGGTGAGTGTAGGGGGAGGGTGAGTACGGGAGTCTGAGCACGTGGGTGAGTGTACGGGAGGGTGAGTACGTGGGTGAGTGTACGGGAGGGTGAGTACGTGGGTGAGTGTACGGGAGGGTGAGTACGTGGGTGAGTGTACGGGAGGGTGAGTACGTGGGTGAGTGTACGGGAGGGTGAGTACGTGGGTGAGTGTACGGGAGGGTGAGTACGTGGGTGAGTGTACGGGAGGGTGAGTACGTGGGTGAGTGTACGGGAGGGTGAGTACGTGGGTGAGTGTACGGGAGGGTGAGTACGTGGGTGAGTGTACGGGAGGGTGAGTACGTGGGTGAGTGTACGGGAGGGTGAGTACGTGGGTGAGTGTACGGGAGGGTGAGTACGTGGGTGAGTGTACGGGAGGGTGAGTACGTGGGTGAGTGTACGGGAGGGTGAGTACGTGGGTGAGTGTACGGGAGGGTGAGTACGTGGGTGAGTGTACGGGAGGGTGAGTACGTGGGTGAGTGTACGGGAGGGTGAGTACGTGGGTGAGTGTACGGGAGGGTGAGTACGTGGGTGAGTGTACGGGAGGGTGAGTACGTGGGTGAGTGTACGGGAGGGTGAGTACGTGGGTGAGTGTACGGGAGGGTGAGTACGTGGGTGAGTGTACGGGAGGGTGAGTACGTGGGTGAGTGTACGGGAGGGTGAGTACGTGGGTGAGTGTACGGGAGGGTGAGTACGTGGGTGAGTGTACGGGAGGGTGAGTACGTGGGTGAGTGTACGGGAGGGTGAGTACGTGGGTGAGTGTACGGGAGGGTGAGTACGTGGGTGAGTGTACGGGAGGGTGAGTACGTGGGTGAGTGTACGGGAGGGTGAGTACGTGGGTGAGTGTACGGGAGGGTGAGTACGTGGGTGAGTGTACTGGAGGGTGAGTTCGTGGGTGAGTGTACGGGAGGGTGAGTACGTGGGTGAGTGTACGGGAGGGTGAGTACGTGGGTGAGTGTACGGGAGGGTGAGTACGTGGGTGAGTGTACGGGAGGGTGAGTACGTGGGTGAGTGTACGGGAGGGTGAGTACGTGGGTGAGTGTACGTGGTACGTGAGTGTACGGGAGGGTGAGTACGTGGGTGAGTGTACGGGAGGATGAGTACGTGGGTGAGTGTCCGGGAAGGTGAGTACGTGGGTGAGTGTACGGGAGGGTGAGTACGTGGGTGAGCGTACGGGAGGGTGAGTACGTGGGTGAGTGTACGGGAGGGTGAGTACGTGGGTGAGTGTACGGGAGGGTGAGTACGTGGGTGAGTGTACGGGAGGGTGAGTACGTGGGTGAGTGTACGGGAGGGTGAGTACGTGGGTGAGTGTACGGGAGGGTGAGTACGTGGGTGAGTGTACGGGAGGGTGAGTACGTGGGTGAGTGTACGGGAGGGTGAGTACGTGGGTGAGTGTGCGGGAGGGTGAGTACGTGGGTGAGTGTACGGGAGGGTGAGTACGTGGGTGAGTGTACGGGAGGGTGAGTACGTGGGTGAGTGTACGGGAGGGTGAGTACGTGGGTGAGTGTACGGGAGGGTGAGTATGTGGGTGAGTGTACGGGAGGGTGAGTACGTGGGTGAGTGTACGGGAGGGTGAGTACGTGGGTGAGTGTACGGGAGGGTGAGTACGTGGGTGAGTGTACGGGAGGGTGAGTACGTGGGTGAGTGTACGGGAGGGTGAGTACGTGGGTGAGTGTACGGGAGGGTGAGTACGTGGGTGAGTGTGCGGGAGGGTGAGTACGTGGGTGAGTGTACGGGAGGGTGAGTACGTGGGTGAGTGTACGGGAGGGTGAGTACGTGGGTGAGTGTACGGGAGGGTGAGTACGTGGGTGAGTGTACGGGAGGGTGAGTACGTGGGTGAGTGTACGGGAGGGTGAGTACGTGGGTGAGTGTGCGGGAGGGTGAGTACGTGGGTGAGTGTACGGGAGGGTGAGTACGTGGGTGAGTGTGCGGGAGGGTGAGTACGTGGGTGAGTGTACGGGAGGGTGAGTACGTGGGTGAGTGTACGGGAGGGTGAGTACGTGGGTGAGTGTACGGGAGGGTGAGTACGTGGGTGAGTGTACGGGAGGGTGAGTACGTGGGTGAGTGTACGGGAGGGTGAGTACGTGGGTGAGTGTACGGGAGGGTGAGTACGTGGGTGAGTGTACGGGAGGGTGAGTACGTGGGTGAGTGTACGGGAGGGTGAGTACGTGGGTGAGTGTACGGGAGGGTGAGTACGTGGGTGAGTGTACGGGAGGGTGAGTACGTGGGTGAGTGTACGGGAGGGTGAGTACGTGGGTGAGTGTACGGGAGGGTGAGTACGTGGGTGAGTGTACGGGAGGGTGAGTACGTGGGTGAGTGTACGGGAGGGTGAGTACGTGGGTGAGTGTACGGGAGGGTGAGTACGTGGGTGAGTGTACGGGAGGGTGAGTACGTGGGTGAGTGTACGGGAGGGTGAGTACGTGGGTGAGTGTACGGGAGGGTGAGTACGTGGGTGAGTGTACGGGAGGGTGAGTACGTGGGTGAGTGTGCGGGAGGGTGAGTACGTGGGTGAGTGTGCGGGAGGGTGAGTACGTGGGTGAGTGTACGGGAGGGTGAGTACGTGGGTGAGTGTACGGGAGGGTGAGTACGTGGGTGAGTGTACGGGAGGGTGAGTACGTGGGTGAGTGTACGGGAGGGTGAGTACGTGGGTGAGTGTACGGGAGGGTGAGTACGTGGGTGAGTGTACGGGAGGGTGAGTACGTGGGTGAGTGTACGGGAGGGTGAGTACGTGGGTGAGTGTACGGGAGGGTGAGTACGTGGGTGAGTGTACGGGAGGGTGAGTACGTGGGTGATTGTACGGGAGGGTGAGTACGTGGGTGAGTGTACGGGAGGGTGAGTACGTGGGTGAGTGTACGGGAGGGTGAGTACGTGGGTGAGTGTACGGGAGGGTGAGTACGTGGGTGAGTGTGCGGGAGGGTGAGTACGTGGGTGAGTGTACGGGAGGGTGAGTACGTGGGTGAGTGTACGGGAGGGTGAGTACGTGGGTGAGTGTACGGGAGGGTGAGTACGTGGGTGAGTGTACGGGAGGGTGAGTACGTGGGTGAGTGTACGGGAGGGTGAGTACGTGGGTGAGTGTACGGGAGGGTGAGTACGTGGGTGAGTGTACGGGAGGGTGAGTACGTGGGTGAGTGTACGGGAGGGTGAGTACGTGGGTGAGTGTACGGGAGGGTGAGTACGTGGGTGAGTGTACGGGAGGGTGAGTACGTGGGTGAGTGTGCGGGAGGGTGAGTACGTGGGTGAGTGTACGGGAGGGTGAGTACGTGGGTGAGTGTACGGGAGGGTGAGTACGTGGGTGAGTGTACGGGAGGGTGAGTACGTGGGTGAGTGTACGGGAGGGTGAGTACGTGGGTGAGTGTGCGGGAGGGTGAGTACGTGGGTGAGTGTACGGGAGGGTGAGTACGTGGGTGAGTGTACGGGAGGGTGAGTACGTGGGTGAGTGTGCGGGAGGGTGAGTACGTGGGTGAGTGTACGGGAGGGTGAGTACGTGGGTGAGTGTACGGGAGGGTGAGTACGTGGGTGAGTGTACGGGAGGGTGAGTACGTGGGTGAGTGTGCGGGAGGGTGAGTACGTGGGTGAGTGTACGGGAGGGTGAGTACGTGGGTGAGTGTACGGGAGGGTGAGTACGTGGGTGAGTGTACGGGAGGGTGAGTACGTGGGTGAGTGTGCGGGAGGGTGAGTACGTGGGTGAGTGTACGGGAGGGTGAGTACGTGGGTGAGTGTGCGGGAGGGTGAGTACGTGGGTGAGTGTACGGGAGGGTGAGTACGTGGGTGAGTGTACGGGAGGGTACGTGGGTGAGTGTACGGGAGGGTGAGTACGTGGGTGAGTGTACGGGAGGGTGAGTACGTGGGTGAGTGTACGGGAGGGTGAGTACGTGGGTGAGTGTGCGGGAGGGTGAGTACGTGGGTGAGTGTACGGGAGGGTGAGTACGTGGGTGAGTGTGCGGGAGGGTGAGTACCTGGGAGGGTGAGTACGTGGGTGAGTGTACGGGAGGGTGAGTACGTGGTACGTGAGTGTAGTGTACGGGAGGGTGAGTACGTGGGTGAGTGTACGGGAGGGTGAGTACGTGGGTGACGTGAGTACGTGGGTGAGTGTGCGGGAGGGTGAGTACGTGAGTACGTGGGTGAGTGTACGGGAGGGTGAGTACGTGGGTGAGTGTACGGGAGGGTGAGTACGTGGAGGTGCGGGAGGGTGAGTACGTGGGTGAGTGTGCGGGAGGGTGAGTACGTGGGTGAGTGTGCGGGAGGGTGAGTACGTGGGTGAGTGTGCGGGAGGGTGAGTACGTGGGTGAGTGTACGGGAGGGTGAGTACGTGGAGGGGGAGGGTGAGTACGTGGGTGAGTGTACGGGAGGGTGAGTACGTACGGGAGGGTGAGTACGTGGGTGAGTGTGCGGGAGGGTGAGTACGTGGGTGAGTGTACGCGTGAGGGTGAGTACGTGGGTGAGTGTGAGTACGGGAGGGGAGGGTGAGTACGTGGGTGAGTGTGCGGGAGGGTGAGTACGTGGGTGAGTGTGCGGGAGGGTGAGTACGTGGGTGAGTGTACGGGAGGGTGAGTACGTGAGTGTACGGGAGGTTGAGTATGTGGGTGAGTGTACGGGAGGGTGAGTATGTGAGTGTACGGGAGGGTGAGTACGTGGGTGAGTGTACGGGAGGTTGAGTACGTGGGTGAGTGTGCGGGAGGGTGAGTACGTGGGTGAGTGTGCGAGAGGGTGAGTACGTGGGTGAGTGTACGGGAGGGTGAGTACGTGGGTGAGTGTGCGGGAGGGTGAGTACGTGGGTGAGTGTGCGGGAGGGTGAGTACGTGGGTGAGTGTACGGGAGGGTGAGTACGTGGGTGAGTGTACGGGAGGGTGAGTACGTGGGTGAATGTACGGGAGGGTGAGTACGTGGGTGAATGTACGGGAGGGTGAGTACGTGGGTGAGTGTACGGGAGGGTGAGTACGTGGGTGAGTGTACGGGAGGGTGAGTTGTGGGTGAGTGTACGGGAGGGTGAGTACGTGGGTGAGTGTACGGGAGGGTGAGTACGTGGGTGAGTACGGAAGGGTGAGTACGTGGGTGAGTGTACGGGAGGGTGAGTACGTGGGTGAGTGTACGGGAAGGTGAGTACGTGGGTGAGTGTACGGGAGGGTGAGTACGTGGGTGAGTGTACGGGAGGGTGAGTACGTGGGTGAGTGTGCGGGAGGGTGAGTACGTGGGTGAGTGTACGGGAGGGTGAGTACGTGGGTGAGTGTACGGGAGGGTGAGTACGTGGGTGAGTGTGCGGGAGGGTACGTGGGTGAGTGTGCGGGAGGGTGAGTACGTGGGTGAGTGTACGGGAAGGTGAGTACGTGGGTGAGTGTACGGGAGGGTGAGTACGTGGGTGAGTGTGCGGGAGGGTGAGTACGTGGGTGAGTGTACGGGAGGGTGAGTACGTGGGTGAGTGTACGGGAGGGTGAGTACGTGGGTGAATGTGCGGGAGGGTGAGTACGTGGGTGAGTGTACGGGAGGGTGAGTACGTGGGTGTGTGCGCGGGAGGGTGAGTACGTGGGTGAGTGTACGGGAGGGTGAGTACGTGGGTGAGTGTGCGGGAGGGTGAGTACGTGGGTGAGTGTGCGGGAGGGTGAGTACGTGGGTGAGTGTACGGGAGGGTGAGTACGTGGGTGAGTGTGCGGGAGGGTGAGTACGTGGGTGAGTGTGCGGGAGGGTGAGTACGTGGGTGAGTGTACGGGAGGGTGAGTACGTGAGTGTGCGGGAGGGTGAGTACGTGGGTGAGTGTGCGGGAGGGTGAGTACGTGGGTGAGTGTACGGGAGGGTGAGTACGTGGGTGAGTGTGCGGGAGGGTGAGTACGTGGGTGAGTGTACGGGAGGGTGAGCACGTGGGTGAGTGTGCGGGAGGGTGAGTACGTGGGTGAGTGTACGGGAGGGTGAGTACGTGGGTGTGCGGGAGGGTGAGTACGTGGGTGAGTGTACGGGAGGGTGAGTACGTGGGTGAGTGTACCGGATGGTGAGTACGTGGGTGAGTACGGGGGGGTGAGTACGTGGGTGAGTGTACGGCAGGGTGAGTACGTGGGTGAGTGTGCGGGAGGGTGAGTACGTGGGTGAGTGTACGGGAGGGTGAGTACGTGGGTGAGTGTACGGGAGGGTGAGTACGTGGGTGAGTGTGCGGGAGGGTGAGTACGTGAGTGAGTGTACGGGAGGGTGAGTACGTGGGTGAGTGTACGGGAGGGTGAGTACGTGGGTGAGTGTACGGGAGGGTGAGTACGTGGGTGAGTGTGCGGGAGGGTGAGTACGTGGGTGAGTGTACGGGAGGGTGAGTACGTGGGTGAGTGTACGGGAGGGTGACGTGGGTGAGTGTACGGGAGGGTGAGTACGTGGGTGAGTGTGCGGGAGGGTGAGTACGTGGGTGAGTGTACGGGAGGGTGAGTACGTGGGTGAATGTACGGGAGGGTGAGTACGTGGGTGAATGTACGGGAGGGTGAGTACGTGGGTGAATGTAGGGGAGGGTGAGTACGTGGGTGAATGTACGGGAGGGTGAGTACGTGGGTGAGTGCACAGGAGGGTGAATACGTGGGTGAGTGTACGGGAGGGTGAGTACGTGGGTGAGTGTACGGGAGGGTGAGTACGTGAGTGTACGGGAGGGTGAGTACGTGAGTGTACGGAAGGGTGAGTACGTGGGTGAGTGTACGGGAGGGTGAGTACGTGGGTGAGTGTACGGGAGGGTGAGTACGTGGGTGAGTGTGCGGGAGGGTGAGTACGTGGGTGAGTGTACGGGAGGGTGAGTACGTGGGTGAGTGTACGGGAGGGTGAGTACGTGGGTGAGTGTACGGGAGGGTGAGTACGTGGGTGAGTGTACGGGAGGGTGAGTACGTGGGTGAATGTACGGGAGGGTGAGTACGTGGGTGAATGTACGGGAGGGTGAGTACGTGGGTGAATGTAGGGGAGGGTGAGTACGTGGGTGAATGTACGGGAGGGTGAGTACGTGGGTGAGTGCACAGAAGGGTGAATACGTGGGTGAGTGTACGGGAGGGTGAGTACGTGGGTGAGTGTACGGGAGGGTGAGTGAGTGTACGGGAGGGTGAGTACGTGAGTGTACGGAAGGGTGAGTACGTGGGTGAGTGTACGGGAGGGTGAGTACGTGGGTGAGTGTACGGGAGGGTGAGTACGTGGGTGAGTGTGCGGGAGGGTGAGTACGTGGGTGAGTGTACGGGAGGGTGAGTACGTGGGTGAGTGTACGGGAGGGTGAGTACGTGGGTGAGTGTACGGGAGGGTGAGTACGTGGGTGAGTGTACGGGAGGGTGAGTACGTGGGTGAGTGTACGGGAGGGTGAGTACGTGGGTGAGTGTACGGGAGGGTGAGTACGTGGGTGAGTGTACGGGAGGGTGAGTACGTGGGTGAGTGTGCGGGAGGGTGAGTACGTGGGTGAGTGTACGGGAGGGTGAGTACGTGGGTGAGTGTACGGGAGGGTACGTGGGTGAGTGTACGGGAGGGTTAGTACGTGGGTGAGTGTACGGGAGGGTGAGTACGTGGGTGAGTGCACGGGAGGGTGAGTACGTGGGTGAGTGTACGGGAGGGTGAGTACGTGAGTGTACGGGAGGGTGAGTACGTGGGTGAGTGTACGGGAGGGTGAGTACGTGGGTGAGTGTACGGGAGGGTGAGTACGTGGGTGAGTGTGCGGGAGGGTGAGTACGTGGGTAAGTGTACGGGAGGGTGAGTACGTGGGTGAGTGTACGGGAGGGTGAGTACGTGGGTGAGTGTACGGGAGGGTGAGTACGTGGGTGAGTGTGCGGGAGGGTGAGTACGTGGGTGAGTGTGCGGGAGGGTGAGTACGTGGGTTAGTGTACGGGAGGGTGAGTACGTGGGTGAGTGTACGGGAGGGTGAGTACGTGGGTGAGTGTACTGGAGGGTGAGTACGTGGGTGTGTACGGGAGGGTGAGTACGTGGGTGAGTGTACGGGAGGGTGAGTACGGGTGAGTACGTGGGTGAGTGTACGGGAGGGTGAGTACGTGGGTGAGTGTACGGGAGGGTGAGTACGTGGGTGAGTGTACGGGAGGGTGAGTACGTGAGTGTACGGGAGGGTGAGTACGTGGGTGAGTGTACGGGAGGATGAGTACGTGGGTGAGTGTACGGGAGATTGAGTACGTGGGTGAGTGTGCGGGAGGGTGAGTACGTGGGTGAGTGTGCGGGAGGGTGAGTACGTGGGTGAATGTACGGGAGGGTGAGTACGTGGGTGAGTGTGCGGGAGGGTGAGTACGTGGGTGAGTGTACGGGAGGGTGAGTACGTGGGTGAGTGTACGGGAGGGTGAGTACGTGGGTGAGTGTGCGGGAGGGTGAGTACGTGGGTGAGTGTGCGGGAAGGTGAGTACGTGGGTGAGTGTACGGGAGGGTGAGTACGTGGGTGAGTGTACGGGAAGGTGAGTACGTGGGTGAGTGTACGGGAGGGTGAGTACGTGGGTGAGTGTACGGGAGGGTGAGTACGTGGGTGAGTGTACGGGAGGGTGAGTACGTGGGTGAGTACGTGGGTGAGTACGTGGGTGAGTACGTGGGTAAGTGGAAACAATGAACAAAATGACAGACTTGAGGGATATTTTTCTGTATTGACACAAATCTCTCTCTCTAAACAAAAAAAAAAAAAAGGAAACAATCACCATCGCTGCCAAGCGCCAGATCAACCAGACTGTGATGGCCAGATCACGGCCGATCAACAAGAAAACCCCTCGAAACCAGTCACAGGTAACGTCCACGTTGCCTTTCAACTATTTTCCCTCAACTATTAGAAGATAAATTGATTCAGGAAGACAGAAATTAATTTTGCTTACCGCTACGATAATTTCCCCCTCCCCTTTCCCCCCCTCTCCTTCCATTCCCCTCCCCCATACTATCCCTCCCCTCCCTTCAAAGACCTCCCACTTCCCCCACTCCCCTCAGGCTATTGTACAGGCTAAACTGGTTTTAATTAAAAGTTTTGAGACCCAGGTATTATGTTTTTTTGGGTGGTCAGTGGTGCCAACCTGGGCCAGCTACACATACCCGTCCACGGTGGCCCATGGTAGTGTCCTCCCCCATGGTAATTAAGAGTATTGTCCCGGTGCTTCGTCTGGTAACACTGCAGTCTCTTCACTGTGTCTTGACGTTTCCTTGTCTGTCTTCCTGTTTTTACCCCCCCCCTCTCTCTCTCTCTCTCTCTCTCTCTCTCTCTCTCTCCCATCTTCATACCTTCCCCAGGAACACTAAACATTCCCAAATAACAACAACGATTACAACAACAATAATAATAATAATGCAAAAAACGGCCATTAGTCTAACATGGGAAAATAACATTGTTTAAGCTCCTCAGTAAGTACTGTAGAACCAGACCAACAAGCATAACAAAGACAAAACAAAAGCAACTGTCAGCAGAACCAGACCAACAAGCACAACAAAGACAAAACAAAAGCAACTGTCAGCAGAACCAGACCAACAAGCACAACAAAGACAAAACAAAAGCAACTGTCAGCAGAACCAGACCAACAAGCATAACAAAGACAAAACAAAAGCAACTGTCAGCAGAACCAGACCAACAAGCACAACAAAGACAAAACAAAAGCAACACTGACCCACCACTTTTATGACTACATATATCAAGTAGGTCAAATTACATTTCTTGTCCCTTAAAGCTCTTCCCAACCTCTCCTTCACTCTCTCTCCCTTCTTTCATCTCTTCTTCTCTCCTCCCTCCCTTCAGTTTATCATTTCTCCTTCTCTTCATCCCTTTCTTCCTTCTTGTTATATATATCCCTCCTTTCATTCTTCTACCTCCTCATTACTTCCCATTAATCTCCAGTATTATTTCCCATTTAATTTCACTAGAATGTAGTGAAAAGAAAAAGCGGATCTATAACCTACATTTATAACACAAATGACGATAAACGCATTTAGGGAGCACCTTGTGATGTAGAGATGCTGACAGATATTGCAGTAGCCAGGGTGGCCCGTCGCCTGGTAGGCAACGCTCTCGATTCATATGCTACAAAATTGAGGACCACAATGGAAATAACACAGTCCCTCGATGACGCACTGTCTTTCAGGGTTATCCTGGATGGCTAACCCCGGGGTTAGCCATCAAGGGGTTAGATATCGGAATATAATCTTATCTTAATGAAAATTGGTTACAAGTACTACTGAGAGTTCAGTATAAACACAGGTAATGATCAAATTAAACACTGAGTATGGTATTGTCTTGATAGTCACTTTCTTGACCACTACGTGAATCACTCTCCACTTAGTGTAACAGTAAAATAAAAAGATACCTGGAGGGTGTCAACGCCCCCGCGGCCCGGTGCATGACCAGGGCATGACCCGGTGCATGACCAGGGCATGACCCGGTGCATGACCAGGGCATGACCCGGTGCATGACCAGGGCATGACCCGGTGCATGACCAGGGCATGACCCGGTGCATGACCAGGGCATGACCCGGTGCATGACCAGGGCATGACCCGGTGCATGACCAGGGCATGACCCGGTGCATGACCAGGGCATGACCCGGTGCATGACCAGGGCATGACCCGGTGCATGACCAGGGCATGACC
>NC_091315.1:22952590-22955090 GCF_038502225.1 Cherax quadricarinatus
ACAACCAGCACGGTCATGAAGGCAAATCCTGTCACAAACCTTCTGGAGTTTCATGATAAAGTAACAGAAGTAAGACACAAGAGAGAGGGGTGGGTTGATTGCATTTTCTTGGACTGCAAGAAGGCCTTCGACAAAGTTCCTCACGAGAGATTAGTGCAGAAGCTAGAGGATCAGGCGCGTATAACAGGAAGGGCACTGCAATAGATCAGAGAATACCTGACAGGGACGCAACAACGAGTTACGGTACGTGATGAAGTATCACAGTGGGCACCTGTGGCGAGCAGGGTCCCACAGGGGTCGGTCCTAGGACCAGTGCTATTTTTGGTATATGTGAACGACATGATGGAAGGGTTAGACTCAGAAGTGTCATTGCTCGCAGATGATGTGAAGTTAATGAGGACAATTAAATCAAATAAGGACCAGACAGGACTTCAAAGAGACCTGCACAGGCTACATGCCTGGTCCAGCAACTGGCTTCTCGAATTTAACCCCGCCAAATATGCAAAGTCATGAAGATCGGCGAAGGGCAAAGAAGACTGCAGACGGAGTATAGGCTAGGTGGCCAAAGACTGCAAACCTCGCTCAAGGAGAAAGATCTTGGGGAGAGTATAACACTGAGCACGTCTCCGCAGGCACACATCAACCAGATAACTGCTGCAGCATATGGGCGCCTGGCAAACCTGAGAATAGGGTTCGGATACCTTAGTAAGGTATCGTTCAAGACACTGTAGACTCTGTACGTCAGGCCCATACTGGAGTATGCAGCACCAGTTTGGAACCCACACCTGGTGAAGCACGTCAAGAAATTAGAGAAAGTGCAAAGGTTTGCGACAAGGTTAGTTCCAGAGCTAAGGGGAATGTCCTATGAAGAAAGGTTAAGGAAAATCGGCCTGACGACACTGGAAGACAGGAGGGTTGGGGAGACGTGATAACGACATACAAAATACTGCAAGGAATAGACAAGGTGGAGAGAGACAGGATGTTCCAGAGATGGGGCACAGAAACAAGGGGTCACACTTGGAAGTTGAAGACTCAGATGAGTCAAAGGGATGTTAGGAAGTATTTCTTCAGTCATCGAGTTGTCAGGGAGCGGAAAAGTCTGGCAAGTGATGTAGTGGAGACAGGAACCATGCATAGCTTCAAGATGAGGTATCATAAAGCTCATGGAGCAGGGAGAGAGAAAACCTAGTAGCGTTCAGTGAAGAGGCGGGGCCAGGAGCCGAGTCTCGACCCCTGCAACCACAATTAGGTGAGTACAGCTGTGGAGTATCCTGACAGATGTGCTCAGCGTGGGCGACTACAAGTGGTTTATGACTTGTGAGTTTACATGTTGAGGTGTGTACGCAGTATGGTGTTTGTGTGTGTGTGGGAAGAGGGAGAGATGGAAAACAAAGAAACTCGGGGCCAAGAGCTGTGAATTGACCCAGGCAACCACAAATAGGTGAGTACAACGCACAACACCACCGACACACACACACACACACACACACACCTACTAACAAGCCTTCCCGTCACAAATCTCCTTAATATCATTCCTATTCACCAGTCCACATAATAATAGCATCGATTTCTCCGGACCGTCTGGATATCTGGCTACAACGTTGATGGATGCTGACGGCCGGATGAAAGGAATGGTGGCCGGATGATGTTTGTGGCTTCCGATTTTTTAACAAACATTTATTCAAAACAAATGGAGAGATAACAAGGAATTTTGCGAAGCTGGGGATGTACAGCGTTGATTGACGTTAGCATCTCTCTCTCTCTCTCTCTCTCTCTCTCTCTCTCTCTCTCTCTCTCACACACACACACACACACACACACATGAACGACATGACGGAAGGAATAGACTCCGAAGTATCCCTGTTTGCAGATGACGTGAAGTTGATGAGAAGAATTCACTCGATCGAAGACCAGGCAGAACTACAAAGGGATCTGGACAGGCTGCAGACCTGGTCCAGCAATTGGCTCCTGGAGTTCAATCCCACCAAGTGCAAAGTCATGAAGATTGGGGAAGGGCAAAGAAGGCCGCAGACGGAGTACAGTCTAGGGGGTCAGAGACTACAAACCTCACTCAAGGAAAAAGATCTTGGGGTGAGTATAACACCAGGCACATCTCCTGAAGCGCACATCAACCAAATAACTGCTGCAGCATATGGGCGCCTAGCAAACCTCAGAACAGCATTCCGACATCTTAATAAGGAATCATTCAGGACCCTGTACACCGTGTATGTTAGGCCCATATTGGAGTATGCGGCACCAGTTTGGAACCCACACCTAGCCAAGCACGTGAAGAAACTAGAGAAAGTGCAAAGGTTTGCAACAAGACTAGTCCCAGAGCTAAGAGGTATGTCCTACGAGGAGAGGTTAAGGGAAATCAACCTGACGACACTGGAGGACAGGAGAGATAGGGGGGACATGATAACGACATACAAAATACTGAGAGGAATTGACAAGGTGGACAAAGACAGGATGTTCCAGAGATTGGACACAGTAACAAGGG
>NC_091315.1:22960090-22977590 GCF_038502225.1 Cherax quadricarinatus
TAGATCAACGTACGGTGGCAGACACTAAGAAACTACGAAGTCTGAGAAAAACAAGAATGAGTTAATGTTTCAGCAGACGCCAACAGGTTAGGTTAGATATAATTCTTCAGGAAGCAGGATACATGAATATATCTATGCAATATCATCATCGCCATCATCATCATCATCATCAGCAGCAGCAGCAGCTCCAGCAGCAGAAAGAAGCAACACCAGCAGCAGCAGCACTAACAGCACCACCATCAGCAGCAGCAGCTCCAGCAGCAGAAAGAAGCAACACCAGCAGCAGCAGCACTAACAGCAACACCAGCAGCAGCAGCACCAACAGAAACACCAGCACCAACAGCAACACCAGCACCAATAGCAACACCAGCAGCGGAAGCAACACCAGCAGCAGCACTGATAGCAACACCACCAGCAGCAGCAGCAGCAGCACTAACAGCAACACCAGCAGCAAAAACAGCAACACCTGCAGCAGCAGCAGCAGCAGCAGCACCAACAGCAACACCTGCAGCAGCAGCACCAACAGCAACACCTGCAGCAGCAGCACCAACAGCAACACCTGCAGCAGCAGTACAATCACACGACTCAGGCGTCAAGGGAAGCGATCAAGTAATCAACAAGATAATATACGACCAAACACCATTATCTGGTTGTAACATGTCAAAAAGTTGCCACGTTTATTTAGTTTATTCGTCAAAACCCTTGTAGGTTATAAAATTTGGCAACATGTATTGAATGTCATAAAACAACTTATTTATATAATTTAATAATCAATATTTGTTTATTAACCCCAATGATTGCAATAAATTCATACACAGTATAATATATATATATATATATATATATATATATATATATATATATATATATATATATATATATGCAAGACAAGCCGCGGGGGGTGGAAATCTTTAGCTCAAGTACTTTCACACTTCTCAATGCGTCATCAGGAGCTATACAATGTTGCAAGGCTGCAACTGAAGGGGTGAAGTTTTCCCAGAATAGCGCATTGCGGGTCTGTCACTTGTTGCTGGCTCTCTGAGAGCTCTCTGTGAGAAATCACGAATGCGCTTGGAAATTCACAATTCTTTTCACAGTGGTTGTTACAAAGCATTTATCTCAGGCCAGAGGAGATTCGAACCTACGAATATCGGGACAAAGTACGCAGTACTATGCACACCACACCTGACTAAACAATACTCTGAAGCCAAGCTAGGAATACTTTATCCCAAAGTTAGTCCGTTCGAATCTCTTTTGGCCTGAGATAAATGTTTGCAAATATTTCACTCTCCGTATATAGTGTCGTGCCGAATAGGGCAAGTGACGATTTGTGTATACAATAATTTTGCAAAAATCATTCTGAACCTAACGAAAAAAAATATATTTCATTGTGTTTATTAAATTATTGAAAACCTATATAAAATATATTTAGTTGGATTAGGCTAAATTACATTGCGCTTTTTATAATAAGGTTAGGTATGTTTCCCAATGTTCTTTAGGTACAAAATCATTAATTTTTATAATAACATAAATGGCAAAATATATCTTTAAATGTACAAGAGAAAATTTTAGAACGGACCTAATTTTCAATGAGTTCTTGCTAACTGACCAGTTTTACTTGTTCGGCACGATATATATATATATATATATATATATATATATATATATATATATATATATATATATATATATATATATATATATATTTATATATATATATATATATATATATATATATATATATATATATATATATATATATATATATATATATAAATATATATATATATATATATATATATATATATATATATATATATATATATATATATATGTCGTGCCGAATAGGCAGAACTTGCCATCTTGGCTTAAATAGCAACGTTCATCTTGCCATATAGGACAAGCGAAAATTTGTGTATGCAATAATTTCGCCAAAAATCATTCTGAACCTAACGAAAAAAATGAATATCACTATGTTTATTTAGTATTAAATTACTGAAAACAAATCTAAAATATATTTAGTTGGGTTAGGCTAAAATAAATTGTTCTTGTTATAATAAGGTTAGGTAAGTTTTCTAAGTTTCTTTTGGAGCAAAATTAAAAATTTTTACAGTAACATTAATGAAAAAAATATATCTTTAACCGTATAAGAGAAAATTTTAGAAAGGAATTAATTTTAAATGAGCTCTTGCTAATTGACCAGTTTTACATATTCGGCACGACATATATGTATGTATACATATATATACACACACGGAGAGAGGTGGGAGGGAAGGTAGTAAAGAAGGATGGAGAAGTGGGAGGGAAAGCAGACGTGAGGGATGGAGAGGGGGAGGGAATCACAGTAAGATGATACACAGGCAAGCTTTGTCTTACCATCCCTGCATAAAATTAAGCAAAAATATAATCTTTATTATTTTCAGTCTTCCAATATCGAGGAAGAATCGACAAACAGCGCGTAATATCACTGTTATATTTACGAATGTCACAACACACGTCCTCCCTCCCTCCCTCACCTCTCTCCTTCATTTCTCCTTCCCTCCCGCTCCCTTCCCCTCTTACCTTATCTTCCTCCCTGCATTTACGCTACTCCCTCCATGCTGCGCCTTTCCTGAACAAAGGAGCAGCAGTAAACAAACTTCTTCAACAAGGTGTCAAGTCACGTAATGAAGGGTAAGCTTTTATTTTAACGTTTCGCTCAGTCTTTTCAAATCTTGATAACTCTCAAGCTTAAGTAACACTTATGAAGTGCTCTACGTTAAACATATTGGTTGGCTTAATACTCTTGTCAGCAGTCTTCAACAAGGCGCTAAAAACAGAGCAACTGTCAAGATGGAAAACAGTGAATGTAACACTAGGACTGAAGCAAGGCGACAAACAGGTAGCGATGAACTACACACCTAAATTCTTCACACTCATTATCTCATATAATGAAAAAATAATCAGAAGAATTGTGAAGCATCAAGGGATCAAATGTTTAATAAAAGATAATGAGCATGGGATTATAGAAGGAATGTCCAGTCTTATGAACACGCTCTGGATGGACTGAAGCATCGACTTAACTTTCTTTTCTAAAGTGTAGGTTTCCTTGAAATTTTTTTTTATAAAAGTGTGAGAGCGATAAATCAGCAAAGACAAGGGTGCATAGGCTGCATTTTCCTGGACTGTAAGATGGAGTTTGATAATTTATCACACTAGGAATTGATTTCCAGGCAGGGATACCGCGAAGGTGTTACAATGGATCACTGAGTAACTAAGGTGGACGTGTAACAACTAGGCTCTCTCACATGCACCAGTGCTGTCCCTCGTGTTGTAATGACATGCTAGCGATACTTTGATGTATAACGTGAAACTTGTGAGAATAAAAACAAGTGGAGAAAGCAGGACTTGACAAGACACATTAAACAGACTAGAGATAAATAGTTATTGGAAATCAACCACAGCATATGCAGAGTTATGAAGATCTGAGGAGAAAGAGAACCGGGAACACAGCCTACCAATTTCGAACAAGACGGACCCTGGAGTACAGCACCTCGCAGACTGTCGGGAGTACACGTTAACTAAATAGCGTTCGTCACAATCGAGCCTAGCCAACCCAAGAATGAAACCCATGAACCTTAACAAAGCATAACTGACGACGCTATGCGACACAGATCAAACCTGATAAAAAGTTGACAACACTAGGCTGCACCCCACACCTGATCAAAGAAACAAGAGAAGTCAAGAAATTCCCAAGTTCAAAAGGCTGACCTACATGGAGCAACTACAAGAACTGAACCTAATAGCCTTTACAGAAGGATTGGTAGAGACAATACGCAAATAAAAGACACTCGAGAAGACTACTACTTCAAAGATGTTAATTAAGAGAATAGTTAAAGATAGAAACGAGTCCCCAGGGACGTCAAGAAATAATTATTCAACTTCACTGTGCTCAGGAAGTGCAACAACCTAGGTAAGAAATTTACCATACCACAGGTGGAGATAGAACCTGCTGTCAGAGAGTCGTGAAACTCCAGACGACGCGTTAGCCACTGGGCCAGCTGGCTACAGTAAGAGTCATCCAACTAGATATATTTATACATCATAGGAAGGTTAGCATAGGCAACAGTGTGACCAGAAATGCAAGTTTTTACAGACGAATCTCCCGCCAGCGTAGCCATGACGAACTCTAGCTCAAGTCTCCTAAAAGCCGTCATCACGACTCACGGAATCGTAATGACACTGTTGCAAACAAACCAAACAAATTGTATGGTTTGTTTGCAATCGTGTCATTACGATTTCGTAAGAAATTGATGAGTATATTTATCCCATACATTGTTTTTGAAAAAAGGTATGACAGGCTGAAGACGATAAAGAATTACTGAAACCTATCACATATTGTTAACAGGCGGTGTCAGGAGTTGAGACTCGATCCCCTCAACCACACCTAGGCGAGTACAACTAATTAAAAAAACACACACACATAGATGACCTGAGGCTTAGTAGTTAGAACAGGAGGCTCAGTACTAAGTGTATCTCCTTAGCAAGGAGATTTATGGACAAGTCTCTGCACCTGCTGCCCATGTTCACGTAGAAGTAGGTACTTATGTGTTAGTCTACTGTTATGAGTAGCAATACGAGTGAAAAAAAAAAAGCTGAAATGCGTAAAATCATCACACTACTACTAAGAAGAAGAAGAAGAAGAAGAAGAAGAAGAAGAAGAAGAAGAAGAAGAAGAAGAAGAAGAAGAAGAAGAAGAAGAAGAAGAAGAAGAAGAAGAAGAGCATATAATTAGGCCCACCTTTGGAAGCCTCGCTAATCATCGGCACCGCAGAACATAACACTGGAAGCTACAAAATTTCTAAAACACTGGCATACATGATACTGAGGCGAAACATCACTCACCTTAGAACATAGGAGTCATGTGACCACAATAACTATCCGTCTTCATCCCTATGTCAGTTTTTTTTTAGGTCACCATGCGTCACTCACACCTCACTCTCTGCCTCCATATACTGTCTTTCTAAGCTCTGTATTTCATAAGTGATCAAGGTCCCAGAACCGAAATGTTTTCTGATAAATATGTCCAAGTGTTTGTTTACACGTCTTTCTAAACCAAGTAGACCCACACAAACTAATATTTCCATTGAAAACATTACATTATCACCTGCTCCAGTAACACTACTGATAATTAACAACCATTTTTGGGTGTTTTTACAGTATATTCTTACGTGCCTGTTGGTGTTGTCCTCGCGTTTCTGCTCTTACCTGGAAAGAAGTGAAACATGGAGTAAATATATTTTACATTAAATAATGTTTATACAGTATGAGTGTGAAATGAAAACCTGCTAAATATTTTGCACTCTGGCAGGATTACAGATTTTTTTCTCTTTAATGAACATGTAAGCTCTACCTGGGGTTTAATTTGGATAAGTTTTGTTCAAATTCGATAAGTTTAGATTTAGAAAGGATATCAGAAGGTATTGGTTCTAAAATATAGTAGTAGATGAGTAGAACGGTTTGCTTAGTAGAGCTACTGAAGCTAAAACCTTTGGTAGCTTCAAATTCAGGTTGGATAAATACACGAGTGAGAGGGGTTGGAATTAAATGGAACTTGCACATGAGTTAATAGGATTATTGATTGGGTAGCATTGAAAATGAGTTGGGAAATATTTTTGTTAGTTGGTTTGGGTTTGAGAAGGACTTGCCTAGTAAGGGCCAGTAGCCCTGCTTCAGTGTTCCTCCTTTCTTATATACCTGTGCAAGAATGGTATATAATACCGACAAGATGAAATTAAGACACATGTGCAACATCTGGGTATCTTTACTGTAGACGTTTCGCCATCCAGTGGCTTTATCAATACAAATTCCAGGACATAACTTGAAGACAGTAGAACTATGTACAGAAGATGAGGTAATCAGTCCCTCAACCTTGGAGTAGGTGCGAAGAGCACCGTAGTCGTGGAGATTCTGAAGCAGAAGCAAGGAGCCTGGCGCTTATATACTAACGTCAGGTGGAAATGGGACGTGTAGCAGACGAGGGCATAGTCACTAACCCATCTCTTTGGGAAGGACCTACTTCCACTAGGGAATCCCGCCTACCAGTGACTATGCCCTCGTCTGCTACACGTCCCATTTCCACCTGACGTTAGTATATAAGCGCCAGGCTCCTTGCTTCTGCTTCAGAATCTCCACGACTACGGTGCTCTTCGCACCTACTCCAAGGTTGGGGAACTGATTACCTCATCTTCTGTACATAGTTCTACTGTCTTCAAGTTATGTCCTGGAATTTGTATTGATAAAGCCACTGGATGGCGAAACGTCTACAGTAAAGATACCCAGATGTTGCACATGTGTATTATATACCTGAGGGCGTTCTGGGGGTCAACGCCCCCACAGCCCAGTCCAGGAGCAGGTAAATCGTACAAACTTTTACTTACATTCAGTATATACACATTTTTGACATACATTATTATTTTAGGTATCACATGTGTTTCAGAATTCTACAACACGCTACATATCATAAAAACCAAATAAAAACAGCCATAAGGGAGGAAAATGACATGATAGTAAAGCTGGGTAAGCAGCTGTGGCTTCTTTGTCGGCACTTGTACACTCACCTGTTATTTGTATGTCATGAAGTCTTAAACGTTTCTTAAAACGTTCAAGCCATCCACGACACTTGCCACGAAGGTTTCACTTTCAGCGCTAGAACCCTGTTTTTATCTTTAGATCTTTAAATAAACTTAAAAGCTTTCATTTGCATGGCCATTACAGAACAATGAGAGTTACGCCGATGCATATCCTCCATCCAGATACTTCAGTCTTTCCATTACTGGCTGAGAATTGATTTCTTTTTCTCATCAACGTTTTAAAGAAGCGACGTTGAACGAAACGACGTTAAGTGAGGACTTCCTGTATTTATACTTTCCTATATGCTTTTTAATAGTTATTAATCCCGTACTATTTTGTTTTCCAGCCTAGCAGGGCAAGTCTGAGACCGGACTTTAGGGGAGATGATCTCCAGAACCACTTTCCTCATCCCTTCTCCAACCCTTACCTAATCCCCACCCTCCTCTTTGCCCACTCTCGCCCCCTTTCTCCATTCCCTTCCCTCACCCACGCCCGTCAAACATTTCACCCCTCCCCCCACACCCCGGGTAAACTTATGACTTATTGATTTATTAATGTTTTCATAAAAGGTTTTCAACCATACTGAAATTGGCCAGATTGTGGATGGCTCGTCAGCGCTGGTTAAGACTTCCATTTATTTTTATTTTCCAATATTTCTGTACATAATAGTTTAGTATTTATGAAATTTAATTAATTTTCATTTTTTTTTTTTTTGCAGTTACATCCTGCATATTTTGTGAGTTACATATTCTTATAATCGTTAACTTCAAGCTGTTCTTTCTCATTTCCTTATTTTATACCTATATTACCTTTAATTTTATATTCCTTTATCACTTACATTTACCCAATTGTATTTTGCATATTTTTATCATTTCCCGATATATCTTAATTTTTTTTTCTTTCAGATTTTGCCATTATCATCATTATACCACTCTTTCGTTAGGCTATTGCTCTTTCACTAAACTGTTTCAAGAATTCCACATCTAGATACCAAAACAAAGTTAAACACTATATAAGTAATGTTACATGGTTACTATCGAGCAGCAGACACCCTGTGCTACTTAAAGACCATTTTCTAGGGAACAACCTTCTTTAAAACAACAAGTTCTAGATGTTTCCGATTCTCTATCTGAGAACTGCTAGTGCGTGAAATGAGGCAGCATCGCTTTCTGAATTCTACAGGAACCAAGCGTTCTTCACGGCAGACTCACCTGAAGGAACATGAAAGGAGTTCACGCCTACTGAAGAATTCAAAGCCTTAAAGATCTCGCGTCGGTTCATACTGTAAACATGAAAGGTTATTGACAGATTGCCTAGTAATCCCAAGCCTTGGATTATTATTATTATTAACATGTGTAAATATCTATTATAAAAGTAAAAGCACTACCAGGTTATCTCCTAAAAGGCAGGAGGTAGCTGGGAAAATCTAAATCTAAAAAACCGGACCAAAAAAATCCAAGTTGTGTAAGTTATTTAGGTGGTGAGGAGGCTGGGCCGCGGAGGCCAAACACTCTGCCTGGTTGGATGATACCTGCAAGCCTCTCCTGCCTCGTGAAGGTGCAAATGTTGCAGTGAGTGAGGAGGCGGCGAAGCGTGAGGCTCCGTGTTTACCCCCACGCAAGACTAACAGCCTGGAAGGTGGCCAAGGCAAGCTTCCAGCCAGGCAACACTGACGGCAGGGAATCTGGGTGAGTGGCGGCAGTTTCCAGCGTTTGTTGCGCTTCTGCAAGACTGTGATGCATGAAGGTGGTCACATTGATGTGCTCTCCAATGATGTGCCCTCCATTTTCATATTGATGTGCCATATTGAGGTACCCTCCATCATCATATTTATGTGCCCTCTACTGTCATATTGATGTGCTGTCTACTGTCATATTGATGTGCCCCTGCATTGTCATATTGATGTGTCCTCCACTGACACATTGATGTGTCCTCCACAGACACATTGATGTGTCCACTGCCATATTGATGTGCCCTCCACTGTCTTACTGATGTAATCTCGGTATAACACAGATGGTTTCATGAAGGGTGCAAGAGCTGCTGGTCGAGTCGGGGATTCTCTGCAAAAAAACATGATTATCACAGTTGTGGCCTTCACTAACCTTCCCAGTAAGCAGCAGTCTCTGGCTGGGAACTTCTTGTGATCCTCTAGATTCTAGAGTCTAGAATAACTGGTAACGTGACAGGATTGTAATAATCTCAGGACTGGTGAACTGTGGGTTTGAATCTCGTTCACTTCACATAGATGCACAATGAAAGGCAGTAATATACTTCCACAAGATTGTCGGTGTAATTAGTCATAGATTGTTGACAATATTATACTAATGGCAGTCTTATATGTATATGGCTCATACGTAACGATCTTACGAACAACAATTACAGAGCAACAAATGTCTTTCCTCGCCAGCCAAAAGCAACAGCTGTTGGGACGAGCTGCAACTGTTAAGAGAATACACAATAATCACAAGCCAACAACAGCAACCGGGGCCAGCTGCAGCTGTCATGAGAACTGGCAGAAATCACCCTTCAAGACCAACAGCCGGAGGCCAGCTACAGTTTTTACAAGACCACGCAGAAGTCCACCTTTAAATAATTCAGCCAAGTCATTTCCAAATATTGTCACCACCGTTCCATCGTGCAATTGCAAAGCCCATCTATTGCAACTGAAGTGCTTTTCTTCCAGGATATTTTGGGAGTGGGATATATTCAGGGGCCCTCCTTCTTATTCCAAGAATATTTTTCTTTGTGTGAAACAACTCACTCACCACATTAATATTCCGAAATATACGATGAAATCCATATCTTTCTTTAAATCTATATTTCTTGTGCATTTTCCTACGCTTGTTACTGAATATATTTATTAAAAAAATATAAAAACTTTTACTACAACATTTCTGTAGTAGAATGTTGCAATAATAATATAAATTTAAATCTGTAAGATTGTGGTAATAAGAGTACAAACTTTTTTTTTGTTTAAATCATCAAAATGTTGTACTTTTAATAAGTTTTGCTTCAGTATCTGACACATATTCCCCTAAATAATATTTATATAAAGAGATTTTTGAAGAGCTGAATCCACGTGAATCATTTAGGGCTAGTAGTAATAGTAGTAGTGGAAGCTCGATCCTCCATCTGCTAACTGCGAGCCAGACACTACCTAACTACAGTCACCTGGACGATACGAGGCAACCAGCATCACTAATAATAATAAACCTGATACATGCTCCCTTACATTGATGATTCGTAAGACACATATGCAACAGTTAGATATATTTATTCCGAAAAGTTTCGCCTACACAGTAGGTTTCTTCAGTCGAAGAGTTTTAGCAGAAGCAGTAGAGATGTGTAAACGATGTAATCAGTCCATCACCCTTAAAGACGTAGTTTTGAGGTGGTCAGTCCCTCAGCCTGGAGAAGAGTTTTGCTCCACAGTCTGGAACAGTGTGAAGTTTAAGCAGCAGTATGGAGACTTATATACTGTCGGAAGATGCGATGTAGCTCACTAGTAGAAGAAGGTAATCATCGAGAGGGACCTGCTCAGACCTGGGTGCTCCCAGGTCATCTTATGGATGCTGAGGGTACTCCCAGGTCATCTCATGGATGCTGAGGGTACTCCCAGGTTATCCCATGGATGCTGAGGGTACTCCCAGGTCATCTCATGGATGCTGCGGGTACTTCCAGGTCATCCCATGGATGCTGAGGGTACTCCCAGGTCATCTCATGGATGCTAAGGGTACTCCCAGGTCATCTCATGGATGCTGAGGGTACTCCCAGGTTATCCCATGGATGCTGAGGGTACTCCCAGGTCATCTCATGGATGCTGCGAGTACTCCCAGGTCATCTCATGGATGCTGCGAGTACTCCCAGGTCATCTCATGGATGCTGCGAGTACTCCCAGGTCATCTCATGGATGCTGCGGGTACTCCCAGGTCATCTCATGGATGTTGCGAGTACTCCCAGGTCATCCCATGGATGCTGCGGGTACTCCCAGGTCATCTCATGGACGCTGCGGGTACTCCCAGGTCATCTCATGGATGCTGCGAGTACTCCCAGGTCATCCCATGGATGCTGCAGGTACTCCCAGGTCATCTCATGGATGCTGCGAGTACTCCCAGGTCATTCCATGGATGCTGCGGGTACTCCCAGGTCATCTCTACAGGTACTTCCCAACAGCACAGTATCCATGGATGTCTGTCCATATTTTTTAATCTTCACTTATACATCCCATGTTTCTACTAATTTGCTGTCCATATAAAACGTTCTCTCTCTTCACTCCTCTTCTATTCCATCGCCTATAAATCGTCCACTTTTTTCTCATCCCCCTTTCATCGCCCTCTTGTCTAGCCATTCCCCAATCATCGCCTCTCATACCTGACATTCATCACCCTCTCCTCTTCCATCCCTATTCAACCCCTCCCCCTCTTCTCCTTCATCTCTCATATATCATTCTCACTTCCATTTAAAATTCATCACACCTCACTTCTTCCATCTCCCAATCATCACCCCTCCTTCCATCTCCCATTCATCACCCTCACTTCTTCCATCTCCCATTCATCACCCTCACTTCTTCCATCTCTCAATCATCACCCTCACTTCTTCCATCTCCCATTCATCACCCTCGCTTCTCTTGCCCAGGTGAAACGCTACACTTTTTTCCTGTGCAAATCCCAGAGCACTTAAAATCACTAGAATAGAATTTCTCGTATATATATATTATTTTTTTTTGGCTATGACATTTAAAATTTTTCTGTAATTACATTGAAATTCAGATATTAATGTGCCTGGGAGCATGCATCTTCTTCATATATATATATATATATATATATATATATATATATATATATATATATATATATATATAATATATATATATATATATATATATTTATATATATATATATATATATATATATATATATATATCCTAGGTAGTAGGTTGGTAGACAGCAACCACCCAGGGAGGTACTACCGTCCTGCCAAGTGAGTGTAAAACAAAAGTCTGTAATTGTTTTACATGATGGTAGGATTGCTGGTGTCTTTTGTCTGTCTCATAAATATGCAAGATTACAGGTAAGTCTTGCTACTTCTACTTACACTTAGGTCACACTACACATACATGTACAAGCACATATATACACACCCCTCTGGGTTTTCTTCTATTTTCTTTCTAATTCTTGTTCTTGTTTATTTCCTCTTATCTCCATGGGGAAGTGGAACAGAATTCTTCCTCTGTAAGCCATGCGTGTTGTAAGAGGCGACTAAAATGCCGGGAGCAAGGGGCTAGTAACCCCTTCTCCTGTATATATTACTAAATTTAAAAGGAGAAACTTCAGTTTTTTCTTTTGGGCCACCCTGCCACGGTGGGATACGGCTGGTATGTTGAAAGAAAGAATATATATATATATATATATATATATATATATATATATATATATATATATATATATATATCCTAGGTAGTAGGTTGGTAGAGAGCAACCACCCAGGGAGGTACTACCGTCCTGCCAAGTGAGTGTAAAACAAAAGTCTGTAATTGTTGTACATGATGGTAGGATTGCTGGTGTCTTTTGTCTGTCTCATAAACTACTTCTAATTACATTTAGGTCACACTACACATGCATGTACAAGCATATATTTACACAACCCTCTGAGTTTTCTTCCATTTTCTCACTAGTTCTTGTTTATTTCCTATCTCCATGGGAAAGTGGAAGAGAATTCTTCCTCCGTAAGCCATGAGTGTAGTAAGAGGCGACTAAAATGCAGGGAGCAAGGGGCTAGTAACTCCTTCTCCTGTATATATTAATAAAGTTAAAAAGAGTAACTTTTGTTTTTCTTTTTGGGCCACCCTGCCTTGGTGGGAATTGGCCGGTCTGTTGAAAGAAATTTATATATATATATATATATATATATATATATATATATATATATATATATATATATATATATATATTATATTAAGATACGTTCTAAATTTATCTGGCGCCTCTTCATATTTTCGAAATGCTTTATAAGTCCATAAGCGGCTTTTCAGGATCATATTTTTTAAGAGGAGAGACTGCTGCTTCCTGTGACGCCGCCATCACTGCCACGAATTGATGGAATATATTATTGAGATTTAATATTATGCAGTGATGCGTCCGTGTGTGTGTGTGTGTGTGTGTGTGTGTGTGTGTGTGTGTGTGTGTGTGTGTGTGTGTACTCACCTTATTGTACTCACCTAGCTGAGGTTGCAGGGGTCGAGTCCAAGCTCCTGGCCCCGCCTCTTCACTGGTCGCTACTAGGTCACTCTCCCTGAACCGTGAGCTTTATTATACCTCTGCTTAAAGCTATGTATGGATCCTGCCTCCACTACATCGCTTCCCAAACTATTCCACTTCCTTACTACTCTGTGGCTGAAGAAATACTTCCTAACATCCCTGTGATTCATCTGTGTCTTCAACTTCCAACTGTGTCCCCTTGTTGCCGTGTCACATCTCTGGAACATCCTGTCTTTGTCCACCTTGTCAATTCCTCTCAGTATTTTGTATGTCGTTATCATGTCCCCCCTATCTCTCCTGTCCTCCAGTGTCGTCAGGTTGATTTCCCTTAACCTCTTCTTGTAGGACATACCCCTTAGCTCTGGGACTAGTCTTGTTGCAAACCTTTGCACTTTCTCTAGTTTCTTTACGTGCTTGGCTAGATGTGGGTTCCAAACTGGTGCCGCATACTCCAATATGGGTCTAACGTACACGGTGTACAGGGTCCTGAACGATTCCTTATTAAGATGTCGGAATGCTGTTCTGAGGTTTGCTAGGCGCCCATATGCTGCAGCAGTTATTTGGTTGATGTGCGCTTCAGATGTGCCTGGTGTTATACTCACCCCAAGATCTTTTTCCTTGAGTGAGATTTGTAGTCTCTGGCACTCTAGACTGTACTCCGTCTGCGGTCTTCTTTGCCCTTCCCCAATCTTCATGACTTTGCACTTGGTGGGGTTGAACTCCAGGAGCCAATTACTGGACCAGGTCTGCAGCCTGTCCAGATCCCTTTGTAGTTCTGCCTGGTCTTCGATCGTATGAATTCTTCTCATCAACTTCACGTCATCAGCAAACAGGGACACTTCGGAGTCTATTCCTTCCGTCATGTCGTTCACAAATATCAGAAACAGCACTGGTCCTAGGACTGACCCCTGTGGGACCCCGCTGGTCACAGGTTCCCACTCTGACACCTCGCCACGTACCATGACTCGCTGATGTCTTCCTGACAAGTATTCCCTGATCCATTGTAGTGCCTTCCCTATTATCCCTGCTTGGTCCTCCAGTTTTTGCACTAATCTCTTGTGTGGAACTGTGTCAAACGCCTTCTTGTAGTCCAAGAAAATGCAATCCACCCATCCCTCTCTCTCTTGTCTTACTGCTGTCACCATGTCATAGAACTCCAGTAGGTTTGTGACACAGGATTTCCCATCCCTGAATCCATGTTGGCTGCTGTTGATGAGATCATTCCTTTCTAGGTGTTCCACCACTCTTCTCATGATAATCTCCATGAATTTGCATACTATACATGTCAGTGACACTGGTCTGTAGTTTAGTGCTTCATGTCTATCTTCTTTTTTAAAGATTGGGACTACATTTCCTGTCTTCCATGCAATCTCCCTGTTTCGATAGATGTATTGAATATTGTTAGGGGTACACATAGCGCCTAAGCTCCCTCTCTCAGGATCCATGAAAGGATGTTATCTGGCCCCATTGCCTTTGAGGTATCTAGCTCACTCAGCCTCTTCACTTCTTCCTCGGTTGTGTGCACTGTGTCCAGCACTTGGTGGTGTGCCCCACCTCTCCGTCTTTCTGGAGCCCCTTCTGTCTCCTCTGTGAACACTTCTTTGAATCTCTTGTTGAGTTCCTCACATACTTCACGGTCATTTCTTGTCGTCTCTCCTCATTCCTTCCTTAGCCTGATTACCTGGTCCTTGACTGTTGTTTTCCTCCTGATGTGGCTGTACAACAGTTTTGGGTCATATTTGGCTTTCGCTGCTATGTCATTTTCATATTGTCTTTGGGCCTCCCTTCTTATCTGTGCATATTCCTTTCTGGCTCTACGACTGCTCTCCTTATTCTCCTGGGCCCTTTGCCTTCTATATTTCTTCCATTCCCTAGCACACTTGGTTTTTGCCTCCCTGCACCTTTGGGTGAACCAAGGGCTCGTCCTGGCTTTTTCATTATTCCTGTTACCCTTGGGTGCAAACCTCTCCTCAGCCTCCTTGCACATTGTTGCTACATATTCCATCATCTCATTAACTGGCTTCCCTGCCAGTTCTCTGTCCCACTGAAACCCGTGTAGGAAGTTCCTCATTCCCGTGTAGTACCCTTTCTTGTAGTTTGGCTTCATTCGTCCTGGCCTTCCTGCTTCCCCCTCCACTTGTAGCTCTACTGTGTATTCGAAGCTTAAAACCACATGATCGCTGGCCCCAAGGGGTCTTTCATATGTTATGTCCTCAATATCTGCACTACTCAAGGTGAATACTAAGTCCAGTCTTGCTGGTTCATCTTCTCCTCTCTCTCTTGTAGTGTCCCTTACGTGTTGATACATGAAGTTTTCCAGTACCACCTCCATCATCATGTGTGTGTGTGTGTGTGTGTGTGTGTGTGTGTTAGTTACCATTTTGTGTGTGTATGTTAGTTAACATTTTGTCCTAGGCACATGTCAATTAGACACTAGGCCTGCTGTATATGCGAGTGTGTGTGTGTGGGGGGGGGCAGTGAGTCTGGTGTACCTTCCTGGTATTTGGTATTAAATACCGGTGTGTGTGTGTGTGTGTGTGTGTGTGTGTGTAAGGGAGTGTTTGGTGTACCTTCCTGGTGTTTGGTATTAAATACCGGTGTGTGTGTGTGTGTGTGTGTGTGTGTGTGTGTGTGTGTGTGTGTGTGTGTGTGTGTGTGTGTGTGTGTGTGTGTTATATATTCATTATTAATATAACAAAACTTAGGTTTGCGTTGTCTAGTACTCTAGTATAATTTATGGTTTATGTTTTACAGCCAATTTAAATATATAACAATTTAAAATCTCTAAATTTTAAAAAAGACAATTTTTTCAAAGACACTTATAATAAGGGACAAATGCCTCGTCCAGTATTCCGAAGGATAATAATAAATGAAAAAATATATCATGACCAAACGCTTTCTGTGCACAACAGAATACAGCGAATATTTCTTGAACACTTAGAAATTTGCTGCGCTCGCTTGCTCTCTCTCTCTCTCTCTCTCTCTCTCTCTCTCTCTCTCTCTCATATCTTTTCATTTATGGGTTATGAGGACATCGCTGTCAATTTTGTTGACAGAAAGAGAAGATGTTGAGGCACTTACGAAGGCTGGCGTGGAAAGCATCCTGGCCGCTACCTCTGATTGCTTCTATTTCTGTCCTTCTCTCCTTCCTCTTTCTTTCTCGAATATCTCTCTCTTCCTCTCACTTTCTCACACACACACACACACACACACACACACACAAAGCTGACTCGTCCCCCGCAACCACAACTAGGTGAGTACACACACACCACAAACTATAAACAAGAGGCCAAATGTCTACAGACAAGTACCTTTGACAACTGGTAACTAACACAATTTATCGAGTTTCTGCCTTAATGTATACTTCACAAGTTAGGTGCTGACATTCTGTATCAGCTCAAGTGTAGACTTTCTTTAGCAGTGTATTTATTACAGATAATTTACAATTTTTTTTTGTAAATATTGCATTTAGAAATACATGTAAAGAACATGATGAAGGAAGCTGTGAGGCAGAAGTTTCAATTAACCAATTACTTAATTTCTCTAATGCTCATGTGTTGCGAGAACCGCCCCAAATTAGTCATTCGAGGAACGAATGACTTCTGATATCCTTGGAAAGGCTACGTACAGAGTGAGACTGTTGATGGCTGCCACTGGTGGGGGTATAATACCAGTCGTCCTGTTGTGTACGTACAACATTTGGGTCAAGTGTATCACACTGATAACATTTTATATTGTGCATACCACACCTCTGATATACCCTTGATGAGTTCCGAGAGTTTTTCTATTTCCGGAGCCCGGCCATGGGCCAGGCTCGTCTGGTGTTTGCCTGGTCAACAAGGCTTTTGCTGCTGGTGGTCCGCACCCCCACATATCTATCACAGCCTGGTTGATCTGGCATAATAGCAAAGTCAACGGCATCTGCCCTGTGTTAAAATGTTGCTGAAATAACAGATTTAACAATAATATAAGTAAATTAAACGCTGAACCCGAAAAATGACAGATTTATTAAGGCCGGGTTACCTCAAGAAACAAGTAGACTTGTACAATCGTCTATTCTATCAAAAATAAAGATATTTGACATGGACTAAACCATTTAAAACTAAAATGGTTCATACTCAAGGTGAGAGACTTGTGCCCCAAAGATAATTTTGCGACTATTGCTGTCGAGCAGGTGCCAGATGCACCTCAACGCTATAAGCTCTTGGCTGCCTTGCTTCTAAGATTTACTACGTGATTATAGTCACTACAAAGTCGTATTTCACCCCTCAGATATAAAGTTCAGTATTAACATAATACTGTCAGAGACCATGAAAATTTGGATTGTCTCAGAAGCAAATATAAACTGCCATCGTTTTCCCCGGGTTGATATAACTGCAAGATGGTGATTGACGTTCTTTAGAACGTGGGAATCCCCTGTCTTTCATATGAAATGTTAGATGCGGTTATCTTCACAGATCCGGGATTCTTAGACGAGTTGAAATAGAAAGTACCAGAAGTGGCCAGGAAAACTCCCATGTAGCACTCAGGAACTGACTGACTAGTTCACCGATTTCTTCATTAGTAGATCGTCAATCAGGTGAAGCAGAGTGGAGCCAGAGATTGCTAGTTCTTATACTTTAACCAGGAGT
>NC_091315.1:22980090-23067590 GCF_038502225.1 Cherax quadricarinatus
TCCACTACTACTACTACTCCACTACTACATCTATTCCACCACTACTACTATCACCTCCTGCCTATTTACTCCCACTCTTCTTTCCGTAGTGTGACTTTGTAAATGATCAAAGTCGAACTGAAACGTCGTCGTAAGCTCCTCTCTTCCATGTGCGGGTTATTTGTATAACTCAGAGTAAAACGATTACTAACAAACCACGGAACGGGTGGAGCTTGTTAACACTACTACTACTACTATTAATAATAATAATAAAAATAATAATAATAATAATATATAATCAGAATTTTGCTGAAGTTTATCAGAGAAAACTAATTATATAACCTGTGTAATTAAAACATTAGCGAGACTATGAGGTTCCATAATATATGCAAAGTTTTTTTTTTTGTCTGCCGAGAGAAAGATGACAAGACTGGTCATTTATCATATTTACTGTGGCCGCTCTTAATTCTTTTACTTGATTTTTCACTCACAGAGGTCTAAGAAAAGGTTAGATTATGATGAAGAGGAGGAGGAGGAGGAGGAGAGGAAAGGAAGGTTGAGAAGGAAAGAGCTTAGGGAAAGGAGGAAGCAAAAGAGGAAACGTAGAGGAGGATAGCCTTAACTTTCTTTTCTTTTCCCAGGTTATAACCAGCTTTCATGTCTTCTCCCAGGATAGCCTCAGCATTCTTTTCTTTTCACAGGTTGTCCTCAACTTTCATATCTCCTCCCAGGGTAGCCTCAGCTATTCTTTTCCCAGGATATCCTCAGGTTTCATATCTTCTCCCAGGATACCCTCAACGTTCCTTTCTTGGAGTTTAGTCTGGCTATAATTAAGATGCCAAAAATAGGGAATTTTTTTCCTAATATAAGGGAATGTGTATATTACAGGAGCTTAATGGAGTTATGAGGGAATTAAAATTACCACGGCTTAAACATAAGCAGGGAAGGAGGGAGGGGCAGAAAAAAATGAGATGGAAGGGTTAGGAAGGGAGTGAGCCAGGAACGAGTAGGCAGAGATGGAAGAAAGGGTAGGGGAGGAAGCGGTTGGGCCGAAAGGAAGCAAGGAGAAGGAAGTGAGTGGGGAGAGGCAGGGACGATATAATGTTCAGAATATATGATAACAGTTAGGAGCAATTTAGTTATAATAAAAATTGGGGTTTTAATGGGCGAGTTGGAAGGGGAGAGGGAGAGAGAGAGAGAGAGAGAGAGAGAGAGAGAGAGAGAGAGAGAGAGAGAGAGAGAGAGAGAGAGAAATTTTATACCTTTATTGTGGACTCCATTATCCTCCTCTAAGCAGTAGTCAAAAAAATTAGAAGCTTATGGAAAGGTCCAGGGACTAGAGCTCAGCGTTCATTTTGCTAAATAAGTTAAAGTGGTAATGAGTTATTTACAACGGACAGAGTTGCTATACTTGCACAGGATATATTTTACTTAGTTATTCTGTATGAAATATGTATTAATTTCCTGAACATTTGTAAAGGAATTATCTGCAAATTCTTGACTTTTCTCCCACTGAAGTACATAATCATGCAAAGTGCGAGAATAATTCTGAGGACAATGTGCCATCTAGGAGTGTGAAGTTGATGTGCAGCTTCACGCTGCCACTAACAGCTGCATCATCATCATCAGCAGCAGCAGCTCATCACAGCACGATTATTTATTTCCAGTGAATTAGCATGCTCTTGGATTCTAGAAGATTATGAATGAATATTCGTCAATTATAAACATACATCCTGACTTTAAAGCTGATATAGAGTGCGAAATAAAATATGCTTTGGCAGCTAAATTTCAATCAAAATTGCCGACTTGAACCACCAGTTCCAAAAGTTCTACTGGAGGTGATCAGATGGAATTGCATGATGCTGATATGAAGCGACGAACCTGCAAAAAAAAAATGTTGAAAGTAGCATAAAATACCGTTTCGCTTACACAGTAAGCTTCTTCAGTTAAACACAAAGGGAGAAGGTGTAGTAATGAAAAAGATGCAATCAGTCCGTCAACCTTGAAGTAAAAGTGTCTTAATATTCAAAAAAAAATAAAATAAACATGGTCTGGAACGCTCTATTACATGTAGTGTGTTGTACAAGTTCAGCCAAAGCTACATGTGTTGCTTGTTGTTAATATTAACGCATATTAAGCACATAAGAACAGAGGAACACTACAGTAGGACTACTAGCCCAAACTAGCAAATTCCTTCTCTAAACCAACCATTCCCACGCACTCAATTGTCCAACCTTTTCTCAATGTTACCCAAGAATTAGCTTCAGTACCATAGGTACTAATCAAGCCCAAAATATATGGCACAAGCGCCGTGCCAACCACAAGTGCTTATCCTCCCCCCTTACGCACACGATCACACAGATACATATATTAATCGATTTTTTACTAATATTATAGAAATACACAAGATAATTAAATTCTGACTGCATCAGTACCTTTTCACAGAAATTTGCACAAAAATTCATACTGAATAAAGGCATAATGAGGACAAGCTGTAAACAGACACGTAATACTGTGACGTCCTTATTGGTGCAGCGTTTCGCGCACCAGTGAGCATTACCAGACGTGACCACCAGTGAACATTACCAGACGTGACCACCAGTGAACATTACCAGACGTGACCACCAGTGAACATTACCAGACATGACCACCAGTGAACATTACCAGACGTGACAGAGTCATGACTGTCCCAAACGACTGTCTCACTGAAAGTGAGTCAAGAGGCAATATCCAGGTTTAAGTCTTGTTCTGGATGTTATCTCACTGTGATCCAATTTCATTCTTAGGGGGAAATGAGGAGTCAAATGTATATATGCACAGGTTAATTGATGCAGACAGGTGCCGCTGTTGACTTTTGGTAATATTGTGTATCTGGTACATTTGAAGGTTTTGTTATATTACTACCACTAATACAACTACTCCTACCACTAGTGTTAAAACTATTACCACTAGTATTACAACTACTACCACTTATTACAACTACTACCACTAGTATTACAACTACTACTACCACTAGTATTACAATTACTACTACTACCACCATTATTATTACAACTACCACTAGTATTACAATTACTACTACTACTACCACTAGTATGACTACTACCACTAGGTGTTGCAGCTACTGCCACTGGTATTGCAAGCTGACCACTGGTATGGTGTTGCAGCTGCTACTGCCACTGGTAGTACTACTGCCACTGGTGTTACAGTTGCTGCTGCTACTGCCACTATATTGCAAGCTACTGCCACTGGTATTGCAATTGCTGCTGCTGCTGCCATTGGTATTAGCAGCTGCCACTAGGTGTTACAGTTGCTACTGCTGCCACTGGTAGTTACTGCTGCTGCCGGCTGGTATTAGCTACTGCCGCTGGTGTTACAGCTACTGCCACTAGTATTGCAGCTACTGCCACTGGTATTACAGTTGCTGCAGCTACTGCCACTGGTACAGCTGCTGCCACTGAGTGGTTACAAGGTTGCTACTACTGGTGCCGCTAGTGTTACAAGCTGCTGCCACTGGTATTGCAGCTACTGCCACTGGTGTTACAGCTACCACTGGCATTACAGCTGCCACTAGGTGTTGCAGCTGCCACTGGTGTTACAGCTATCCCTAATATTGCAGCTACTGCCACTGGTTGTTACGTTACTGCTACCACTGGTATTACAAGCTACTGCCGCTAGTATTACAGCTACTGCCACTGGTAGTTACAGCTACTGCCGCTAGGTATTACGAATTGCGACTGCCACTAGTGTTACAATGTTACTGCTACTAGGTGCCACTGGTATTACGAAGCTGCTACCACTAGGTGTTGCAGCTGCCACTGAGTATTACAGCTGCCACTAGGCATTACACTGCCACTGGCATTACAGCTGCCACTGGCGTTACAGCTGCCACTGGTATTGCAGCTATCACTGGTGTACGGCTATCGCTAATTGTTACGCTACTGCCACTGGTATTGCAGCTGCTACCGCTGGTATTGCAGCTACTGCCACTAGTATTATACTACTGCCACTGGTATTCAGCTGCCACTGGTATTGCAGCTACTGCCGCTGGTGTTACAGCTACTGCCACTGGTGTTGCAGTTACTGCTGCTGCTGCTGGTAGTTATAGCTACTGCCACTATTGTTACAGCTACTGCCACTGGTATTGCAGCTGCCACTAGTGTTACTGCTGCCACTGGTGTTACAGCTACTGCCGCTAGGTGTTACAGCTACTGCCACTGGTGTTGCAGCTGCTGCCGCTGGTGTTACAGCTGCTGCCACTGGTGTACTGCCACTGGTGTTACAGCTACTGCCACTGGTGTTACAGCTGCCACTGGTATTACAGCTGCCACTGGTGTTACAGCTACTGCCACTGGTATTACAGCTGCCACTAGTGTTACAGCTACTGCCGCTAATTATTACAGCTACTGCCACTGGTGTTGCAGCTACTGCCACTGGTGTTGCAGCTACTGCCGCTGGTGATTACAGCTACTGCCGCTGGTGTTGCAGCTGCTGCCAATGGTATTACAGCTACTGCCACTGGAGTGTTACAGCTACTGCCACTGCTAGCAGCTACTGCCACTGCATTGACAGCTACTGCCACTGGTATTGCAAATTGTGCTGCACTGTGTTACGCTACTGCCACTGTTACAGCTGCCGCTGGTGTCGGCTACTGCCCTGTCACTGCCGCTAAGTATTACAGCTGCCACTGGTGTTTGCGGCTACTGCCACTGGTGTTACAGCTACTGCTGCTATCACTGGTATTACAGCTACTGCCGCTATTGTTACAGCTACTGCCACTGGTATTACAGCTACTATCACTGGTATTACAGCTACTGCCACTGAGTATTGCAGCTACTGCCGCTAGGTATTACAGCTACTACCGCTAGTTGTTACAGCTACTGCCACTTGTTACAGGCTACTGCCACTGGTGTTGCGAAATGCTACTGCCACTAGTGTTACAGGTTGCACTACTGCCAGCTGGTAGTTACAAGTTGCTACTGCCACTAGGTGTTTGCGGCTGCTGCTGCACTGGTATGGTGTTGCAGCTACTGCCGCTGGTGTTACAGCTGCTGCCACTGGTGTTACAGCTACTGCCACTGGTGTTGCATCTACTGCTGCCACCACTATTGTTACAGCTGCCACTGGTATTGCATTTGCTGCTGCTGCTGCCACTGGTGATGACTACTGCCACTGGTGTTACAGCTACTGCCACTGGTGTTACAGCTGCCACTGGTATGGAATGTTGCAGCTGCTACTGCCGCTAGTGTTACAGCTACTGCCACTAGTGGTTGCAATTGCTACTGCTGCTACTGCCACTGGTATGACTACTGCCACTGGTATTACAGCTGCTGCCACTGGTGTTGCAGCTGCCACTGGTATGGTATTACAGCTACTACTGCCACTGGTGTTACAGCTACTGCCACTAGGTGTTGCAAGTTGCTGCTGCTACTGCCACTGGTGTTACAGCTACTGCCACTGGATGTTACAATTGCTACTGCTACTGCCACTGGTCCACTAGTATTACAATTACAACTATCACTAGTATTACAACTACTACCACTAGTATTACAACTACTACCACTAGTATTACAATTACTACTACTAGTACCACTAGTATTACAACTACTACCACTAGTATTACAACTACCACTAGTATTACAACTACCACTAGCATTACAACTACCACTAGTATTACAACTACCACTAGTATTACAACTACCACTAGTATTACAACTACTACCACTAGTATTACAACTACTACCACTAGTATTACAACTACTACCACTAGTATTACAACTACTACCGCTAGTATTACAACTACTACCACTAGTATTACAACTACCACTAGTATTACAACTACTACCACTAGTATTACAGTTACTACTACTACTACTAGTATTATAACTACTACCACTAGTATTACAACTACTACCACTAGTATTAATACTACCACTAGTATTACAACTACTACCACTAGTATTACAACTACCACTAGTATTACTACTACTACCACTAGTATTACAACTACTACCGCTAGTATTACAACTACCACTAGTATTACTACTACCACTAGTATTACAACTACTACCGCTAGTATTACAACTACTACCACTAGTATTACAACTACTACCGCTAGTATTACAACTACTACCGCTAGTATTACAACTACTACCAATAGTATTACAACTACTACCACTAGTATTACAACTAATACCACTAGTATTACAACTACTACCACTGGTATTACAACTACTACTACTACCACTAGTATTACAACTACTACCACTAGTATTACAACTACTACCACTAGTATTACAACTACTACCACTAGTATTACAACTACCACTAGTATTACAACTACTACCACTAGTATTACAACTACTACCACTAGTATTACAACTACTACCACTAGTATTACAACTACTACCACTAGTATTACAACTACTACCACTAGTATTACAACTACTACCACTAGTATTACAACTACTACCACTAGTATTACAACTATCACCACTAGTATTACAACTACCACCACTAGTATTACAACTACTACCACTAGTATTACAACTACTACCACTAGTATTACAACTACCACTACTACCACTAGTGTTACAATACTACTACTACCACTAGTATTACGACTACTGCTGCTTCTATAGCGATTATATTGTGCCTTACACCTCACTCTGCGCCTATTTATACTCTCTGTGTCCATGTATTATTTGTAATGGCTTGATAAAGCTCCTGGAGAGCGAAACGTTGCGACAATAAAATGTCACATTAGTTGCATTTGTGTCCTTTTACCTTGCATGTTGTTGGTAATTATTCCCACATTAGTACAAATTTTCACCTGTTGTGAAAGTTTGTAGAAATTCTGGGAAAAGGTTGAAGCTGGTTTGCCTGAGCTTCCTGATGTTACTCATAAGAACATAAGAGAGAAGGAACACTGCAACAGGCCTACTGGCCTATGCGAGGCAGGTCTAATTCTCCCACCGGCTTAAGCCAATGCCTTGACCTAGTCAGGTCTGACACGTCACTTAGGGGAGGAGCATGGCATCTGACCTAGTAGCACAAGCTAGTCAGGTCCAACTCACATCCACCCACTCATGTATTTATCTAACCAATTTTTAAAACTACACAACGTTTTAGCCTCTATAACTGTATTCGGGAGTTTGTTCCACTCATCCACAACTTTATTACCCAACCAGTGCTTTCCTATTTCCTTCCTGAATCTGAATTTTTCCAATTTAAAACCATTGCTGCGAGTCCTATGTTAGATATATTTAGCACGCTATTTACGTCCCCTTCATTAATTCCTGTTTTCCATTTATACACCTCGATCATTATTTTTTTTTTATTATCACACTGGCCGATTCCCACCAAGGCAGGGTGGCCCGAAAAAGAAAAACTTTCACCATCATTCACTCCATCACTGTCTTGCCAGAAGGGTGCTTTACACTACAGTTTTTAAACTGCAACATTAACACCCCTCCTTCAGAGTGCAGGCACTGTACTTCCCATCTCCAGGACTCAAGTCCGGCCTGCCGGTTTCCCTGAATCCCTTCATAAATGTTACTTTGCTCACACTCCAACAGCACGTCAAGTATTAAAAACCATTTGTCTCCATTCACTCCTATCAAACACGCTCACGCATGCCTGCTGGAAGTCCAAGCCCCTCGCACACAAAACCTCCTTTACCCCCTCCCTCCAACCTTTCCTAGGCCGACCCCTACCCCGCCTTCCTTCCACTACAGACTGATACACTCTTGAAGTCATTCTGTTTCGCTCCATTCTCTCTACATGTCCGAACCACCTCAACAACCCTTCCTCAGCCCTCTGGACAACAGTTTTGTTAATCCCGCACCTCCTCCTAACTTCCAAACTACGAATTCTCTGCATTATATTCACACCACACATTGCCCTCAGACATGACATCTCCACTGCCTCCAGCCTTCTCCTCGCTGCAACATTCATCACCCACACTTCACACCCATATAAGATCATATCCCCCCTAATTCTACGCCTTTCGAGAGAGTGCAGATTCAGGGCCTTCAGTCTATCCTCATAGGGAAGATTTCTGATACATGGGATCAACTTTGTCATCCTCCTTTGTACGTTTTCCAGTGCACTTATATCCATTCTTTAATAAGGTGACCAAAACATATGGGACGAAATTCATAAGGCGTCTAGATATGAAAATTTTGTGTAAATTGGAGATTTTAACTTTAGACAAATTGATTGGGACAATGTGATAGGAAATCTTGAGTCTAGTGACTTTCTTGATACAGTTCAAGACTGCATTTTAAAACAGTTTGTGACAGAACCAACTGTTTAGAGACGTTTGCCTTGCATTTAAAGACATTTGCATGTGTGAGACATTTACAGTGAATTTCTTGTGTACTCTAAGCCTTGTGTTTTCAGCGTAGACTCAGTGTTTCTTTGACTCATTATTTTTACATTATATTTTCAGTGTTATCGTTCATCTCTCATGTTTCACTTTTATATTTTTTATCTGTGTTTTTTTATGCTACTCTCTGCCTTTAGTATTATTTTGTAATGTTCAAGTGTATTCCTTATTTCTGTGAAGTATTTTGTTCCTTGCCCCAGTCATTCACTGCGTGTGAAGTAATTCATTCACTTTTTTTATAATTTTTCAGCATTGTATTCTCCAGTATTTGTCATTATTGTAATTCATGCAGTGTTATTCGCCCCAGTATACTAAATTATACATTTATTTCTATTTTTATCTTGTTTTTTTTTTCGTATGCCAGCAGTGTCTCATTCCCTTGATCTTTTCGCAGACTTGTGTACCATTATTTTTGAACAATAAAATGGTATGAAATACCGACAGGTTGTTTAGGTAAGACACATATGCAACAGTTAGGTATCTTTATTTCGAAATTGTCTGGAATAATATGGAGTTGAAGTGATAGGATGGAGCCTTATATAGCGCCAGGAGGTGAGACGTAGGTCACTAGTAGAGTAAGAATGTAGACATTGAGAGGTCAGGTCCCTCTCAATGACTGGATTTGAGAGGGACCTGACCTCTCAATGTCTACATTCTTACTCTACTAGTGACCTACGTCTCACCTCCTGGTGCTATATAGGCTCCATCCTATCACTTCAACTCCATATTATTCCAGACAATGGAACAATATTCTTCTCCAGACTGAGGGACTGACCACCTCAAAACTTTAAGGGTGATGGACTGATTACATCGTCTTCAAGTATCTTCTGCTTCTATCAACTTTGCTGTACTCGACTGAAGAAGCCTACTGTGTAGGCGAAACGTTTCGAAATAAAGATACCTAACTGTTGCATATGTATCTTACCTAAACAACCATTATTTTTGCGAGCGCATCAGTCACAGCAAGATTTTGTTGTAAGAATATAATTGATAAATAAGTGTACAATCCTTGTTGTGTGTGCCCCGCCACTTGTAAGTGTTACACTTCCAGTTTTGTTTCTTTATTTTTATTCATATTTTTCATATTTCTTTGAACAAATTCACTCTTAGTGTAATTTTAATTTCTTTTTAACGTAAACTGTTTTCTTTTTCTCTGAGTATATTGTTTTGCTTAAATTACAATTAAGAGTTAAAGTGTTCAATCAGTCTTTCTTCACATTTTTATTTTATTATTTAACCTGCGTTTTCCCAGTGTAACTTTTATTGCTGCATCGATTATTTCTGCGTCTTATTTTGTTGCACTTGTTCTGCAGTGAATTATTTCCTTTTATTGATGTTTTTATGCATTATTCTCAGTTCATTATTGTTTGAGTCTCCTGTTTTTCATTTTATTATTTTTCCTGATATTGTCTTTGCATTATATTTTAATTTTGTTTATGCACTCTTAGAAAATATTTAAATTTCCCAGTTATCTCTCTTCACATACAATTTAGTGATTTTATTTTATACTTTTTACACTGATTTACAGTTTTATTAGTTAATTTCTTTATTAGCAAGAGTACAGACAGCTGAGATTCTTGAAAATTTGTGTACCTTGTACAAGATCTCTAAATCCACCATTGTTCCTCATCATCCTGCCAGCAATGGGTTAGCGGAACGAACCAATAAGTATTTGATGTTTTGAGAGCCACTATCAATCCCAATAGTGAAACTTGGGATGAAGTTATACCTGATGTGCAGTGTGCTATAAATTCTGCTTACACTGTTTCTATAGGTGACACTCCACATTATGCATTGTACGGTGTAGATAAACGCTTGCCTTATGAGTTGCTATATTCTAATCCGAAACCAAATTACAACCCTGATGATTTCATAGCAACTCGTACCAGCTTAGCTCAAAGCGTCTTTAGAAGAATCCGTGAAACACTTCATAAATCAGCAGCAGAATTTACAGAAGTCTCTAACACTCGAGCAAAGCCGTCCAAAATCAAAGTAGGTTCGAGAGTTATGCTGACTAACTTTAACAAAACGTCTGCAATGCCTAAGCTTGATCAAAAGTTTGTTGGTCCTTATCGAGTAGTTGAACATATCACTGGCAGTAAATATAAGGTTAGAGAAATTAGTACTGGTCAGTATAATTATTATTATAATCAAAAAGAAGCGCTAAGCCACAAGGGCTATACAGCATGGTCAGTATAAAGAATCGCATTTAGACCATATGAAGTTAGTATGTGATGATAATGATGTTCCAACCCAGACTAATGCGACAGACTCTGACAATCCTCCTGATCCTGTACTCTCTACCTCTGATACTCAGTCAGACGATCAACCTAAATGTCGTTATTCCCTAAGTACACGACAGGTATTGAGAAATCCTCAAGTATCATCTGTAACTACCAATTCAGATTTGCCTCAAATACAGCATGAGTTAGCCAGTGCAACAGTTTGATCCAACCAGAGATGACACCCATTCTGTATATGTCATTCTCACCCTAGCAGAGTTGGGGTTAAATGTAAATAACCTGTATAGATGAATAATTACAGTATCAACTTATCAGTATTCAAGAACTCTTTTTTGTGTTCACGTTCTCTCCGAATTCTGAGATTTAACAGTCTAGATTTGAGTGCACCGAATCTGCCTTTCTATTAAACACTTCTTTCTTCGTATATATTTCTTCCTCAGAATCCGTAGATCACATAAATACAGATCAATCGATCATTTTTTTTTATCACTTCTATTGTGTAATCCCAATGTTGAGTCTCATTCGAGGAGTTGTGCTATATTATACCTTATAATGCATTACAGTTTCATTACAGTAAGTTTCATTATAGTCAATTATGTAAGCTTCCATTCCAATATTCTCCTTATGTTATAATGTTCAATTGTTGTGTACTTTGACATTGTATAGAATCAGCCCAAGCCGTACGCCTGCCGTCTCTAGTATTAGCTGTCGCTGAGCTCTCAGTGTTACCAGTAACCAGTTACCAGTAGATGACTCACTACCAACCGTCTGTGTGAATCACTGACTGTTATTCACGTTTCTGCTGACCATAGCATGTTTTTAAACACCGCTCACCCTCTAGGCACTGGTGGGTCAGTCTGAGATAGAGAGCAGAGAGAGGTAGGGCGGCTGATGGTGCTTCCCGTACTTTCCGTTATAATTATACGTACTAACCAGCTTACGTGAGTGTTTTTATCCCATCCACGTTATCGAACCCACATGACACAGAATGCTGCAGGCATTTCCTCTCTGGATCGCAACACTGAGTCTCTGATACAGGAAGCTGGTCGCCCTGTGGTCCTTGGTTTCTATGACGAGCTTTTCACCCAGCTCTTCGAGGAATTTTAGAGCACACCTGCCCCATGCTCTATTATATATATATATATATATATATATATATATATATATATATATATATATATATATATATATATATATATATATATATGTATATATATATATGTATATCGTGCCGAATATGTAAAACTTGGGATCTTGGCTTAAATATCAACGCTCATCTTGCCATATAAGACAAGCAAAAATTTGTGTATGCAATAATTTCGCAGAAATCATTCTGAACCTAACGAAAAAAATATATTTCATTGTGTTTGTTTGGTATTAAATTATTGTAAACGTATAAGAGAAATTTTTAGAAAGGACTTAATTTTAAATGAGTTCTTGCTAATTGACCAGTTTTACCTATTATATATATATATATATATATATATATATATATATATATATATATATATATATATATATATATATATACAAAAAATCGTGAAAAAGCGATAAAAGATGCAAAACAACCACTAGAGGGAGTTGAATGATAGATCTAGGTCTTCCGTATTGCAATCAACACATCAGGAGCTTGCAGTGTTGCAGAAAAGACGAAGTCCAAGCAAACATGTTCACGTCACGTTCATTCGAGCAAAATTGCTTCCTCTGAACGTGTCTACTTGGACTTCATCCTCCTTACTGCAATACTGCAAGCTCCTAATGTGTTGATTGCAACATGAAAGGCCTAGAGCTGTCATTCAACTTCCCCCGTGGTGGTTTCGCACACATCAAGGTGACTCCAGGTAGACTCCAGGTGATAAGGTAGACAGAGACAGATTGTTTCAGAGATGGGACACAGCAACAAGGCGCCACAATTGGAAGTTGAAGACTCAGATGAAACACAGGGATGTTAGGAAGTATTTCTTCAGCCACAGAGTTGTCAGGAAGTGGAACAGTCTGGGAGGTGATGTAGTGGAAGCAGGATCCATACATAGCTTTAAGAAGAGATATGATAAAGTTCATGGAGCAGGAAAAGTGACCTAGTGAGCGACCAGTGAAGAGGCAGGGTCAGGGGCTGTGACTCGACCCCTGAAATCACAACTAGGTGAGAATGTATATATATATATATATATATATATATATATATATATATATATATAAATATATATATATATCTGTGTGTGTGTGTGTGTGTACTCACCTAGTACTCACCTAGTTGAGGTTGCGGGGGTCGAGTCCGAGCTCCTGGCCCCGCCTCTTCACTGATCGCTACTAGGTCACTCTCCCTGAGCCGTGAGCTTTATCATACCTCTGCTTAAAGCTATGTATGGATCCTGCCTCCACTACATCGCTTCCCAAACTATTCCACTTACTGACTACTCTGTGGCTGAAGAAATACTTCCTAACATCCCTGTGATTCATCTGTGTCTTCAGCTTCCAACTGTGTCCCCTTGTTACTGTGTCCAATCTCTGGAACATCCTGTCTTTGTCCACCTTGTCAATTCCTCTCAGTATTTTGTATGTCGTTATCATGTCCCCCCTATCTCTCCTGTCCTCCAGTGTCGTCAGGTTGATTTCCCTTAACCTCTCCTCGTAGGACATACCTCTTAGCTCTGGGACTAGTCTTGTTGCAAACCTTTGCACTTTCTCTAGTTTCTTTACGTGCTTGGCTAGGTGTGGGTTCCAAACTGGTGCCGCATACTCCAATATGGGCCTAACGTATGTGTGTGTGTGTGTGTGTGTGTGTGTGTGTGTGTGTGTGTGTGTGTGTGTGTGTGTGTGTGTGTGTGTGTGTCGTGCTAATAGGTAAAATTGCTCATTTGGCAAGAACTCATTTAAAATTAAGTCCTTTCTAAAAAGAACCTTAGAAAACTCACGCAACCTTATTATAACAAGCGCAATTTAATTTAGCCTAATCCAACTAAATATATTTTAGATACCTTTACAATAATTTAACAATAAACAAACACAATGAAATATATTTTTTCGTTAGCTTCATGATGATTTTTGCGAAATTATTGCGTACACAAATTTTCGCTTGCCTTATTCGGCAAGGAAAGCGTTGCTATTTAAGCCAAAAGCGCAAGTTTTACCTATTCTGCACGACATTTAATATATATATATATATATATATATATATATATATATATATATATATATATATATATATATATATATATATATATATATATATATATATATATATATATATATATATATATATATATATATATATATCTGCATTATGGATAAAATCTGTTTACACAAAAAAGTCCAAAATAGAAGAATTAGTTCACAGTCACCAGAAACACTACTGCCCTTCTGTAATTGGCACGGATGACTTCCTGTCCCACAGATAACCTTTGATGAAGCGCAGAAGCCATCCACCTCCATCCATTCCGGCGAGTTCACTTAGGATGACACGGCGGTTTGTAACATCAAAGGAAGCCTTAATATGAAGGAAAGTGGCAGGTGTTGTCAGTGTGCAGGTGATGAAGGTGGTGCAGGTGTTGTCAGTGTGCAGGTGATGAAGGTGGTGCAGGTGTTGTCAGTGCGCAGGTGATGAAGGTGGTGCAGGTGTTGTCAGTGTGCAGGTGATGAAGGCGGTGCAGGTGTTGTCAGTGTGCAGGTGATGAAGGCGGTGCAGGTGTTGTCAGTGTGCAGGTGATGAAGGTGGTGCAGGTGTTGTCAGTGTGCAGGTGTTGTCAGTGTGCAGGTGAAAGAAGGTGGTGCAGGTGTTGTCAGTGTGCAAGTGTTATTGTGCAGGAAGGTGGGGCAGGTGTTGTCAGTTTGTAGGTGAGGAAGGTGAGGCTATAATGGTGCACACTTCTTATACTGTACAGTTTTGATTCGAGAGAGAGAGAGAGAGAGAGAGAGAGAGAGAGAGAGAGAGAGAGAGAGAGAGAGAGAGAGAGAGAGAGAGAGAGAGAGAGAGAGAGAGTGAGAGAGTCATCTGCGACTGCTTGACAGAGTAGAGAACAGAGCAAGACGTCTCATCTCTCGCATGGACCCATCCTGGATAGATCTGTCATTTCAGCAGAGCCTTCAACACAGGAGGGATGTGGGTGTGCTTACTGTTATGTACAAGGCCAATATTGTCAAAGTACCACACTTGGACCCACTTCGAGGACAGCGTGAAACAAGCTTTTATGCCACAAGACGGGCAGAAAGCAGCAACTTCACTCTGGCTGTACCCTTCTCCAGAACATCACTCCATCTGAGATCATACATACCCAGGATGACTCGAATATGGAACACATTCGTACAGCATAATGATGTCAACGAGATAAAGTCAGTTGATCAAATGAAAATGCTGGCCCACAGATGGCTGCAACTTCATCCTGTTCCCTACTTGTATGTCTCATAACAAAAATGCTTTCAAATGAGCTGATGTAGGTAACAGCTCTTAGCTTGCCAATAAAGTTAGGAATCCTTAACCTGTAAATTGCTTGTCAATAAAGCTAGGGATCCTTAACCTTGTCAAACCCTGTGTAAAAAAAAAAAAAAGTAAAATCGAGGAAAATACACGCAGGAAGACCGGAAACAGACAGGTATGCCGACCGACCGACCGACCGACACACACACACACACATAGGGTACCTTCGCCCTCACCCCAATAAATCCCAACATACAGAGTCCCCTGTACCCTAAACATACCCGAACTCTAAAAGACATCACACGCAAATATTCTATTCTCCCAGAATCCCTTCTCTCTTCCCCTCATCTTCCCTCCTCCCTCTTTCCCTTCATTCTTCACTCCACAAATTTCATTTCCCGTGTATATGGAAAAGGTCATCCCAAGGGATGGTAAATCCTTCGTGGAATGCTTGACGATTTCCTCATGGTGCTGCTGTAATCTGCCAGCTCAGACAGACACATTCCATGACTTGATGCAGGAAGCCAATCCTGCGTGAAGGAATATATTCGAGAAACAGCTGGCTTTTGTTACTATGTTACTAAGAAGAACACTGCCCCATGTATTCAATTGTATTAAATATAAAAACCTAAACTCACTCAGTTTCTCTCTCTCCCTCTATTTCATCTATCTCTCATCACCACTATTACTATTCCCTGATTACAATAAGTCCCACCCAGTCTCCTTTTCTCCCTGCCCCATCGCCTCCCTCCATCGTTCTTTCTCTTTCCTCCCTCCCATCTCCTTTTTTCTCTTTACCTTATCTTCCCTCTCTCCACTCACTCATCTCTCTCTCTCTCGTATCTCTTCCCTTCTTTCCCTCCCTTCCCTCTCTCTTTGACTAAGCATTTAACGCGGCCCACGCCTCCCCTTGTTAATATTAGGGTTGTTTAGCTTTCATTTGAGGATGCAGTTTGGTGGGTAATTACATGGTGTTCGGCTTGAGCTGGTCTGGGGAGAAGCAGGAGCAGGGGACACGCGGTGCAGGTTGAGCCGGTCTGGGGAGAAGCAGGAGCAGGGGACACGAGGTGCAGGTTGAGCTGGTTTGGGGAGAAGCGGAAGCAGGGGACACGCGGTGCAGGTTGAGCTGGTCTGGGGAGAAGCAGGAGCAGGGGACACGAGGTGCAGGTTGAGCTGGTTTGGGGAGAAGCGGGAGCAGGGGACACGCGGTGCAGGTTGAGCTGGTCTGGGGAGAAGCAGGAGCAGGGGACACGCGGTGCAAGTTGAGCTGGTCTGGGGAGAAGCAGGAGCAGGGGACACCCGGTGCAGGTTGAGCTGGTCTGGGTAGAGGCAGGAGCAGGGGACACGCGGTGCAGGTTGAGCCGGTCTGGGGAGGAGCAGGGGACACGTGGTGCAGGTTGAGCTGGTCTGGGGAGGAGCAGGAGACGCGGTGCAGGTTGAGCTGGTCTGGAGAGAAGCAGGAGCAGAGACACGCGGTGTAGGTTGAGCCGGTCTGGGGAGAAGCAGGAGCAGGGGACACCCGGTGCAGGTTGAGCTGGTCTGGGTAGAGGCAGGAGCAGGGGACACGCGGTGCAGGCTGAGCCGGTCTGGGGAGGAGCAGGGGACACGTGGTGCAGGTTGAGCTGGTCTGGGGAGGAGCAGGAGACGCGGTGCAGGTTGAGCTGGTCTGGGGAGAAGCAGGAGCAGAGACACGCGGTGTAGGTTGAGCCGGTCTGGGGAGAAGCAGGAGCAGGGGACACGCGGTGCAGGTTGAGCTGGTCTGGGGAGAAGCAGGAGCAGGAGACACGCGGTGCAGGTTGAGCTGGTCTGGGGAGAAGCAGGAGCAGGAGACACGCGGTGCAGGTTGAGCTGGTCTGGGGAGAAGCAGAAGCAGGGGACACGCGGTGCAGGTTGAGCTGGTCTGGGGAGAAGCAGGAGCAGGAGACACGCGGTGCAGGTTGAGCTGGTCTGGGGAGAAGCAGGAGCAGAGACACGCGGTGTAGGTTGAGCCGGTCTGGGGAGAAGCAGGAGCAGGGGACACGCGGTGCAGGTTGAGCTGGTCTGGGGAGAAGCAGGAGCAGGAGACACGCGGTGCAGGTTGAGCTGGTCTGGGGAGAAGCAGGAGCAGAGACACGCGGTGTAGGTTGAGCCGGTCTGGGGAGAAGCAGGAGCAGGGGACACGCGGTGCAGGTTGACCTGGTCTGGGGAGAAGCAGGAGCAGGAGACACGCGGTGCAGGTTGAGCTGGTCTGGGGAGAAGCAGGAGCAGGAGACACGCGATGCAGGTTGAGCCGGTCTGGGGAGAAGCAGGAGCAGGGGACACACGGTGCAGGTTGATCCTGTCTGGGGAGAAGCAGGAGCAGGAGACACGCGGTGCAGGTTGGGCTGGTCTGGGGAGAAGCAGGAGCAGAGACACGCGGTGTAGGTTGAGCCGGTCTGGGGAGAAGCAGGAGCAGGGGACACGCGGTGCAGGTTGAGCCGGTCTGGGGAGAAGCAGGAGCAGGGGACACACGGTGCAAGTTGAGCTGGTCTGGGGAGAAGCAGGAGCAGGGGACACGCGGTGCAGGTTGAGCCGGTCTGGGGAGAAGCAGGAGCAGGGGACACACGGTGCAAGTTGAGCCTGTCTGGGGAGAAGCAGGAGCAGGGGACACACGGTGCAAGTTGAGCCTGTCTGGGGAGAAGCAGGAGCAGGGGACACACGGTGTAAGTTGAGCCTGTCTGGGGAGAAGCAGGAGCAGGGGACATGCGGTGCAAGAACTAACAGAAAGAAGGAGGACAAGGCTGGAGACAGATGAAGCGAAGAGGAGAGGAAGGGAAGAGGATTGAAGAAAGAGGTAAGGAGGTAGAGAAGAAAGGAGAGAGCAGGAGGTACAGAAAAAATACAGGGGAAATTGAAGGAAGGAGGGGAGAAAAGGTGCATACGTTGATAGTGTGGAATAGTTATACCTGGGTGGTGTTCAGGGGGTCAACGCCCCCATGGTCCGGTCTATGACCAGGCCTCGCAGTGGATCACGGCCTGATCAACCAGGCTGTTACTGCCGGCCGCACGGAAACCGATGTAGACCCATAGCCCGACTGGTCAGGTACTGACAGCTTGGAGGCAGCTGAAAAATCTGGGACCCCCTGACACTTATTGTGTTCTCTTTTGTATACTCATGGCACTCCTGCTTTTTACTGGAGGGATTTTACACCGCCTGCCACGATGGTAATTCCCGAGTCAATAAGTGAGCGTAGAATGTTGAACGATAGGCTGATCACCCTCCTGAAGTCTCCCAGCAAGAGAAGTTTGGAGCAAAGGGTAGCAGGTGGTAAGGGTAGAGTTTTCTTTGTTAATTTAAATGGAAGCTTACGTCCCGCTTTACTTTCATCTAATATTACACTTTAGAAACTGTTCTCTTCCTTCCTCGTGATGGTAGCCCCTCACGGTAACCTCTTGTTAACAGAGTGCCACGTTTCCTGCACTGATTCCAATTTTCTCCTTCCTATCTTTGTGTCCACTAATTCTAAACTCCCTTCCTCCTGTCCGCGCGCGCGCGCGTGTGTGTGTGTGTGTGTGTGTGTGTGTGTGTGTGTGTGTGTGTGTGTACTCACCTAATTCACCTAATTGTTGATGCTGGGGTCGAGACTCAGCTCCTGGCCCCGCCTCTTCACTTAACGCTACTAGGTCCCCTCTCCCCGCTCCATGAGTTTTATCATACCTCGTCTTAAAGCTATGTATGGTTCCCGCCTCCACTACCTCACTTGCTAGACTATTCCAATTCCTGACTACTCTATGACTGAAGAAATACTTCCTAACATCCATTTGACTCATCTGAGTCTTCATCTTCCAAGTGTGACCCCTTGTGTCCCATCTCCGGAACATCCTGTCTCTGTCCACCTTGTCTGTTCCACGCAGTATTTTGTATGTCGTTATCATGTCTTTCCTAACCCTCTTGTCCTCCAGTGTCGTCAGGCCGATTTCCCTTAACGTTTCTTCGTAGGACATTCCCCATAGCTCTGGGACGAACCTTTTCGCAAACCTTTGCACTTTCTCTAATTTCTTGACGTGCTTGATCAATTGTGGGTTCCAAACTGGTGCTGCATACTCCAGTATGAGCCTGACGTACACGGTGTACAGTGTCTTGAACGATTCCTTACTAAGGTATCCGAACGCTATTCTCAGGTTTTCCAGGCGCCCATATGCTGCAGCAGTTATCTGGTTGATGTGTGCCTCCGGAGACGTGCTCGGTGTTATACTCTCCCCAAGATCTTTCTCCTTGAGCGAGGTTTGCAGTCTTTGGCCACCTAGCCTATACTCCGTCTGCGGTCTTCTTTGCCCTTCGCCGATCTTCATGACTTTGCATATTTGGCGGGCTTAAATTCGAGAAGCCAGTTGCTGGACCAGGTGTCCAGCCTGTGCAGGTCTCTTTGAAGTGCTGCCTGGTCCTCATCTGATTTAATTCTCATTAACTTCACATCTGCCAACAGGGACACTTCTGAGTCTATCCCTTCCATCATGTCATTCACACATACCAACCCCTGTGTGACCCCGCTCTTCACAGGTGCCCACTGTGACACCTCATCACGTCCCATGACTCGTTGTTGCATCCCTGTCAGGTATTCTCTGATCCATTACAGTGTCCTTCCTCTTATACGTGCCTGATCCTCAGTCTAGCTTCTGCACTAATCTCTCGTGAGGAACTGTGTCGAAGGCCTTCTTGCAGTCCAAGAAAATGCAATCAACCCACCCCTCTCTCTCGTGTCTTACTTCTGTTACTTTATCATAAAACTCCAGAAGGTTTGTGACACAGGATTTGCCTTCCATGAATCCGTGCTGGTTTGTGTTTATACTCTTGTTCCGTTCCAGGTGCTCCACCACTCTCCTCCTGATAATCTTCTCCGTGACTTTGCATACTATACACGTCAGTGACACTAGTCTATAGTTTAGTGACTCTTTTCTGTCTCCTCTTTTAAAAATGGGAACTACATTTGCCGTATTCCATACCTCAGGTAGTTGTCCAGTTTCAAGGGATATGTTGAAGATTGTGGTTAGTGGCACACAGCGTTTCTGCTCCCTCTCTAAGGACCCACGGGGAGATGTTCTCTGGTCCCATTGCCTTTGAGGTATCAAGGTCCCTTAGCAGCTTCTTCATCTCCTCAGTTGTATGTCACCCAACACTTGCTGGTATATTCCTTGATGGTGTCCCCCTCTGTTCTGTCTTCCCAGAGTCCTTCCTGTCTTCACTGCAAATACTTCCTTACATCTCGTGTTGAGCTCCTCACATACCTCTTGAGTTCCCCTACCTTCTTTCCTCAGCCTGATCACCTGGTCTTTGACTGTTGTCTTCCTCCTCATCTGGTTATACAGCAGTTTCGGGTCAGACTTGACTTTCGATACTATGTCGTTTTCGTACTGTCGCTGGGCCTCCCTCCTTATCTGTGCATAAGCGTTTCTGGCTCTTCGACTGATCTCCTTATTTTCCTGAGTCCTTTGCCAACTGTACCTTTTCCATTCTCTGTTGCACTTAGTTTTTGCCTCCCTACACCTACGGGTAAACCAAGGACTCGTTCTGGTCTTCCCATTATTTCTGTTGCCCTTGGGAACAAACCTTTCCTCTGCCTCCTTGCATTTTTGTTACATATTCTATCACTTCGTTTACTGACTTTCCTACCAGTTCTCTGTCCGTGAACCTCCTGCAGGAAGTTCCTCATACCTGTGTAATCCCCCCTTTTATAGTCTGGCTTTTTAAATTAGTTATTGCTAATTAGCAATAACTCATTTAAAATTAAGCCCTTTCTAAAATTTTCTCTTATACATTTAAAGATATATTTTTTTTTCATTTATATTAATATAAAAATGAATGATTTTGTACCAAAAGATCATTAGGAAACTTACATAACCTTATTATAACAAGCGCAATTTAATTTAGCCTAATCCAAGTAAATATATTTTATAGAAGTTTAGAATACTTTAGTAATAAACAAACACAATGAAATATATTTTTTTCGTTAGGTTCAGAATGATTTTTGCGAAATTATTGCGCACACAGATTTTTGCTTGCCTCAGCAAGAAGAGCGTTGCTATTTAAGCCAAAATCTCAAGTTTTATCTATTCGGCACGTAAATATATATATATATATATATATATCTATATCTCTATATATATATATATATATATATATATATATATATATATATATATATATATATAGGATGGGGTCCACCTCTGGTGTAAATTGTGGGACCCACAGCCTCGGAGAAGTGCATAAAAAGGCTTCAAGGAAGAATATTTGGATTTCTTCCTGAAGCCGTTTGAATATTCCACTTCCCCTACCATATATATATATTATAGTATATACTGTTGGGAAGTTGTGGCTTTCCCCCCTCCCAATCAGAGAAAGGGGACGTCCAATACAGGGGGTATTATATGTCTTTCACCTCTCCCTTTACCTCCCCTTCCTACTATTCCTCCTCTCTCCCAATCTCCCTTCTCAAATTCTCGTCTGATCTCCGGGTTGTCCGACATAACGAGATAGGTCAGAAGGGAATTTTTTAGGGGGTTGGGAGATGTGGGGGGAGGGAAGGAAAGCGCCCTAATGTTTGAATAGTTTATTGGCTCTTCAGGGGAAAGAAAGTTCTAATGTTTAACTAGGTTCTTGGTTCCTTGGCTGGGGGTAGGGGGTAGGGTGCTAATATTGAATTAGACCCTGACTTTTTTTTAGGGGGGGGGGTATGAATGTCTTAGTGTTTGACTAGATTCTTGGGTCTTTGAGGGGAGGAGAGCTTTCTAGTATTTGACTAGACTCCTTGAGACCACAGAAAAGTTTGCATGGGGTCAACAGCCCCCGGCTTCCACCATGGAGGGAGGGAGGGAGGAAGGGAAGGAGGGCCAGGGTTGGACAGGTGAAGCAGGAAAAAAAATAGAAGGGTTTAGGCGGTGGACTGGAGAAATTTGACAGGTGGGAGTGATGGGTTTGTATGTTGGAAGGGAGTGGTTGTTAAGGTGGGAGGGAGTAGTTAGTGAGATGAAAGGGAGGGGTGCGTGAGCTGGGATGGGGAAGATAATCAGACAAGTGTAGACGTTGTTTCTGCTAGATTAGTGCTGAGCAACAAGTATTTCTTGCAGTACAGTTTGTATGGCGATGCCAGTGACATAAATGAAAGTTGTGTGGACAGTAACAGGGTCAACATGTAGGCTGCATCTCCATACTGTCTTGTGTACATGAACTATATGAAGTAATTAATGTATAAAGTGAACATTATTTTTTGCGATGTAACTATCCCCAGCGTGGGGGGGGGGTCTGATAAACACCCATCGTTACCTCCGTAATGGTATTTTTTATTGCGCTACCGCTCACGAGATAATATACATTTACTTTTGATGAGATTCGAGAGTTACACTCCTGGAGCCCGGCCACGGGCCAGGCTTGTTTGGTGCTTGCCTGGTTAACCAGGCTGTTGCCGTTGGTGGCCCGCAGCCCCATATATCAATCACAGTCCGGTTGCTTTCGTTTATTATGCATGGGGTGCACAATTAACAAGCGTGGAAGGGCAAGTGATAAGCCTTAATCATACATTTCTCACGCAAACTCTGACGAAGGTCTTCGTCATATAGCGACCCTTTCAGTAGTGCTGTTGACATCACAACTCTGATTATCCGGGCTATAGTGCCTAGTCTGCAATGCGTGCGGCTAGCACCAACAGCTTTACTGATTATGTTATGAACCAATAGCTCCTGTCAATGACTTAATCGAGATAAATCTTTAAGTGCTAATCAGTTAAAGAATTTTCCCCTCTCCACAGATTTTATCAAATTTGTTCTAATTATGTTTTTCCCTCTTTCATATTCCCTTCCACGTAAGCCTCTTCGCTAATCGGCTCATGTACAACTAACGCGACATTTAATTGTAGCATCAGTTGCACTTGTGTCCTTTTATCTAACATGATGTCGGTAATTCCAGCATTATTACAAGCCTCTTCACACCTAATGTCAAGGACCAGGTGGGGGACACCTAGTGTCACAATTTGCTCCGAGCAGCAGTGTCACTGTCCTCCAGCTAGGGTCCGTGGACCTGGCTCTGGACATTCAAGCAGCGATGTCACTGTCCTCCAGCTAGGCTCCGTGGACCTAGCTCTGGACATCCAAGCAGCGGTGTCACTGCCCTCCAACTAGGCTCCGTGGACCTGGCTCTGGGCATCCAAGCAACGATGTCACTGTCCTACAGCTAGGCTCCGTGGACCTGGCTCTGGACATTCGACTATTACCTACATTTTAACATTTTCCTTGCAAGTATTCACCCTCACCCCTTACTTCATCCATTCTCTCACATTCCTCCGCCTCTCCTTCCTTACTTCCACTCTCGCCTCTTACACTCCCTCACATTCCTCTCCCCTACCCACTCTAATCTTCCCTTACCCCTTTCATCTCGCCCCTACCAGACAGAGGAACCTCCCCTCACTCCCCTCTACATTAGTGCCTCCACTAGGGGGGAAGAACGTCTGGCTAGTGTCCTGGTCTCCACCAGGTGGCAATACATAGTGCATGGCCAAAGTGCTCTAATTAGTGAATGAGAGAGAGAGAGAGAGAGAGAGAGAGAGAGAGAGAGAGAGAGAGAGAGAGAGAGAGAGAGAGAGAGAGAGAGAGAGAGAGAGAGAGAGAGAGAGAGAGAATTATATATGGGAAACAAAAGAAGAGAAACGAAAGGAGGAAGTACTGTACAATAAAAGTGAACATAAAGAGCACTGACGAAGATGAGAAACAGAAATAAATATGGAATGGGAAGAAAAAGAATAAGACACAAAAGAGAAAGGAAAGGGAGGTTTTTACTGTCAGGAAAAACGTCAGAGGCGCTGATGACGAGACATATTACTGCTTACTGGAGCTGTGTTTGTATTACGGTACAGCCATTAGTGCCCAGTCAATAATAGAGATAATTTCATATGGTAATTATATTTTGCATGCCAAGAGGAGGAAACAGATCACAGAACTAGTGGGGGATCGAACCCAGGGCAAGCCAGTCTTAAAACTGGCAGGTCAGTGTGCTAACCCTCCTGCAATTGGTCTGTAATCGTGTTATTACGATTTCGTGAGTGAAGAAGGAAGAAAGTTTGCTTAATATCTTTGTAATGTACCTCATACCTATCCTGTGGGCGGTAGTCAAAGGATTACAGAGGTACATAATGGGTCCAGGAACTCGACCGCAAAGTTTTGATAGCTGAACATGTTACAGTGGTAATGAACTATTTACATGTTCATATCCGGTCAGATGGAGGAAACATGTGGGAGTGGAAGGGGCAACCCGGGAGTGTTAACTCTGGACAAACAACTGGCTAAGACCTTCACTAAACTAGAAAATACTAAACAGCAGAAGAAAACTATAATAAGTCTATTAAGCTAAAAAAAAAAAAAGTCACAGACAGGAGATACTACATTACAAACCAGGTGTCAGGCATCTCGTGCAAGATGATGAATAAAATAATAAGGAAGACAATTTTAGAGCCTCTGACACAAGAGAAGATGAGCTGACTGTGTGTCTCGAAAAGAAAAAATATTTCAGCTTAACAACCTTGCTAGCAGGTATGTAAAACACACACACACACACACACACACACACACACACACACACACACACACACACACACACACACACACACACACACACATGTAACATGTTCAGCTGAAGACACAGATGAATCACAGGGATGTTAGGAAGTATTTCTTCAGCCACAGAGTAGTCAGTAAGTGGAATAGTTTGGGAAGCGATGTAGTGGAGGCAGGATCCATACATAGCTTTAAGCAGAGGTATGATAAAGCTCACGGCTCAGGGAGAGTGACCTAGTAGCGATCAGTGAAGAGGCGGGGCCAGGAGCTCGGACTCGACCCCCGCAACCTCAACTAGGCGAGTACAACTAGGTGAGTACACACACACACACACACACACACACACACACACACACAGTCCTTCAACAGAGGTCAGAATGGGACTAAGAGACACTGTGTTAAATTCTCACTGAATATTCAAAATAAACTTTGTCTCTTTTCAGTTTTTTTCCCTTTATCCCTCTTACTTTTCTTCCCATTTCTTTTCTCTTTTCTTCACCTACCTTTCATTTATCTTCTCTATCTCTTTCTCCTCTTTTCTTTTTTCTTTGTAAATCTCTCCTCTTCATCGCTTGCACTCCACACATACTGTTTCTAGTCTACACTTTCTGCATTAAGATTCACAAATTCCTCCTCGATATCCTTCTCTTAGTCTTCCTCCTACTCCTCGTCCTACTACTACTCCTACCAATAAGAAGTCAAGGAAGAAGGGGTCGGCACACCACACAGTTAAATTGTTGATTCATGTCCTATTAGGCTGGACAGCTCAACTAAAGACCAATTAGTATGACAAGTGACAGTGAAAGGGCAGGGATGCAGCGAGACTCCCAACACTTTACTGATTTAATACGCAAATAATATGTTAATTGGCTTTAAAGTCCTACTACTCAACACAATCACACAATCACCTCCAAGAATTATCACCAGGTTCCTTTATCTTTAAGATAAGATAAGATAAGATTTCGTTCGGATTTTTAACCCCGGAGGGTTAGCCACCCAGGATAACCCAAGAAAGTCAGTGCGTCATCGAGGACTGTCTAACTTATTTCCATTGGGGTCCTTAATCTTGTCCCCCAGGATGCGACCCACACCAGTCGACTAACACCCAGGTACCTATTTGCTGCTAGGTGAACAGGACAACAGGTGTAAGGAAACGTCTCAAATGTTTCCACCCGCCGGGAATCGAACCCGGGCCCTCCGTGTGTGAAGCGGGAGCTTTAGCCACCAGACACTCAGAGGTATAAACTTACTGACATTCAGACATCCTAGGAGCAAACTTCTTTTTTTATCAGACTCATTAAGGAGAGCTAAAGATTTAAAAAAATGACCACATTAACTAAGGTCTATGTAACATTACACGACACGAGAATACCGATAAAATATATTGATAAAGACACACAAGCGACAACACGAACCTATACTGAAAATAACGTTTCGCTTTCATAGTAGGCTTTTTCAAGTCCTGATAAATCCTACTGAGAGAGAGAGAGAGAGAGAGAGAGAGAGAGAGAGAGAGAGAGAGAGAGAGAGAGAGAGAGAGAGAGAGAGAGAGAGAGAGAGAGAGAGAGAGAGAGAGAGAGAGAGAGACTGGTACAAGGTCAAACAACTGGACCATTTAAATAACTCGTCGCCTGGAGGGGCTGGTCAACAATAAGACACTTACAAATTCTTTACAAATACAAGAATTGTGGTTGTATAACAAATCTAAATAAAATTAATAACCCAGAGGGAATTCATTAACACTGACATCAAAATTACACAATAAATGTGAAGAGTTAGATGAATAATAATAATAATAAAACGTTTATTGTGAATAAAACTTATAATCGAAATAAAAATATAATGATGAACTTTAAATAGCTACAGAATAAACTCTGGGAAGGAAGTGTTACTTTGATTACTGATGAAAAATATGGGAAGATGGGGAGGAGAGGAGAGAGGGGAGAAGAAGAGGACGGAGAAGAAGAGGACGGAGAAGAAGAGGGAGAAGAGGAGGGAGAAGAGGAGGAGGGAGAAGAAGAGGAGGGAGAAGAGGAGGGAGAAGAGAAGGAGGGAGAAGAGGAGGAGGCAGAAGAGAAGGAGGGAGAAGAGAAGGAGGGAGAAGAGAAGGAGGGAGAAGAGGGGGAGGAAGGAGAGGGGAAACAAAGGGAGGAAATGGAAGAGGGGAGAGCGGCCATGACACAACGAACTGGTAGACAGAGGTGAAACAAAAGATAACATAGAAACTAACGGACTAAACAGAGTTTAAGATAATAAAGCAGAAGGCTCTCTCCCCACCGTACACTCCTTCTGGTCACAGCAACATTATTATTATTATTATTAAACACAAGCGTTAAACCTATGTAGGCCAGACAGCAGAGTTTAGACTAAACACTTCTACTGCTGCTGTTAAACGGTTTTCATGTTAAAGTATTTGTGAAGTTAACTCTAGTGAGATGTAAGACAGACACACGTACAACTGTTAGATATCTTTATTCCGAAACGTTTCGCCGAAACAGTAGGTTTCTTCAGTCGCGTGCAGAGGCAGCAGAATCAGTCGAGATGTGAAGACCATGTAATCAGTCCCTCACCCTCGAAGACGTAGTTTTGAGGTGGTCAGTCACCTCAGCCTGGAGAAGAATTTGCTCCACAGTCTGGAAGAGTGTGAAGCTGAAGCAACAGTGTGGTGACTTATATACTGTCCAAGGTGAGGAGCAGACAATCTTGACAGGAGAGGTGAGGAGTGAGGTATTGACGAGTGTGGGTGAAATACAGGTGTGTGAAGCCTCGCATCATCGCAATATCAACAATAAATTCTGACTAGAACGAGTATTAGGTATCCCCAAAGGTAAACCTTTAAGACCTTAGATCATAAAGGATCAAAAATGGTTATAATAATAATCATTAATTTTCAAATGGGGTGGACCACTAAATCAGCGGAAGGCCTCAGTCAGATGACCAAAAGACCCAGTGGCGGGTCATCACATAACTAAGACTCGCGTCAGGAAACACTTGTCCTGTTTCCCGACAAACCTTACCTAACCTTCCAGACCTTGCCTGATTATTTTTCTTCCTCCAAGTTTTCGATTTTATTTCGAGCATACCTTGAGAATGCATCATCAAATTGGCTTCAAATTTTCGACGCTTGTGTACGGTAACGAGGACCAAATTCTTGCAGCAATCGGCATTTTCACGTGTCCTAGGACTCAGCATCCTTTAATGGCTGGAATATCTTCCAAAACCCTCCGTGGTGTACCTTCAAAAAAGTGCTTAAAAATCCGACGACGGCGGAGAGTGAGATTCCGCTTCGAAATCTCATCACTTATGTATCCTATTTAAAAGAATGTTGATGTATTTAATAGTGTTGATGTCATTTTGACATTTTTAAACCCAGAAATGGCATATTATTATTTTGCCTTATTGCATTATTTTGCCTTGATGCTGAGAGGCTCTAAATCCAAGGAACTAGACCTATCTTCCCCTTGCTTGAATCGAATTTGAATGCCTCCGATTCCACAGGTGCTATATTATTCCTGTAGATTTAGCACTTCCTCGGATTAAAATGTAACAGCTGCGAGGGCATCAGTCTTCAATGGGTGATCCCCTCAAGGAAGGTTCCTTGATGTTGGTGAGGGGCTCTTGATTTAGGGAATTGGATCTGTGCTCCAGTTCCCCAAATTAAGCCTGAATACCTTCCACATCCCCCCCCCCCAGGCGCTGTATAATCTTCCGGGTTTAGCGCTTCCCCCTTGATTATAATAATAATAATTCAATGGGTGATGCATCGTATGAAATGGATGAATTGTTTCATGGGTTTCACCTGTGAAGGCACAAATTTTGTTGGATTCTGTGCAATAACTAGAAAATATATAATTAAGGGGCACGTAAGTACCCCCGTCTTATGTGTTCATTTTTCCACTATAGTCTACCTTGTCCCTAATTACTATCGCATTTGCTTTGCCTGCCTCGTAAGATGAAATTTAGAATCTTTCCTTAATTCATGGTATAACTTAACAAATTTTTGAGGACAATTATTTTGCAGAGGTTTGAGCTTTGTTCAGACCTCTGCAACACAAATGTCCTCAAAGTACATATATTCTTCACTGTCCTGCAATGTATATATTTTCTTTACTATCCTGGAACCTGTCCACTTCCTTTAATATTGTCAACAGTACAGTCCTTGAATTGAAACAACAGTACTGTAACTCTACAAACCAGATACTTCATCCATCAGTGTCGTCATATTTTTCACCCCACCTTCCCTCATAGATGCGTTATGTTGATATCAACAATAAGAACAAAGTCAATTAAAAAACTCCCTTCTAGTTAGAGCCATAATGAGCTGAGCGAGCCTAAAGCTTCTCATTATAATGCTAATGAGGCTATTTGCTTCTTGATCTCCTGATGGATCGTTTCAATTTACGGTGGTCCCTTTTCAGCATCATGGTACGGATGTTTGCGGACACAACATTAGGTTTAGCCAAGAGTCGCTAGGGATTTACACAGCTTAACAGTTTTACTGTACAAAACTCCACAATTCGGAAAGGAAACCGTTTTGCTCCTGGGTTGAAACTTTGACCTGGCCTGTGACTCCCTCTCCCTAACTTTATTCATTCCCCATATATGGCATGCTCTACCTCTAAATATTTTCCTTCCTCGTCCTCCCTTTCGTTCAATCCCACTCTTATTCGCCTTCACTTACACATCCTACCTGTCAAATTCTTCTTTTTCTAAAAAATTAATAATATTATTATTATTATTATAATCAAGGGGGAAGCGCTAAACCCGGAGGATTATACAGCGCCTGGGGGGGGGGGATGTGGAAGGCATTCAGGCTTAATTCGGGGAACTGGAGCACAGATCCAATTCCCTAAATCAAGAGCCCCTCACCAACATCAAGGAACCTTCCTTGAGGGGTAAAAAATTAATACTAATCTTACATGTTAGACTTAGTTTTTAACTGTAGATGGTCTGCATTAAACGATCATGTCTGCTCAACTTGGCCACAAAAAATTAATGTAATCTATATCCTTTTCTATCTCACAACTGTTTTGTATTTTAGTTATTCTAATAAAGTGGCCTTCAGTGCCATCTACACGAAACTCTGACAGTAACTGAGGAATGATATGGTGACATCGACAAGATATGGAAAAAGACACTTATGTAGAGTTCAGGACACTCACGACATTTCCTATAATAAATGTCCTGAAGTGTATATGTGTCCTTTTTTCCAGACATTAACCTCGCTTTATCCCTTCTCTCTCTCTCAATGAACCTGAAGTCCAATATTCAATTTCACACCCCTTTTCTCTTAATTATGTTGCGGATATATGGGATTTACATAAGTATTATACTTGTTTAAATATATCCTCTGTACTTGCTCTGCCTGTACAGGTTATGATGTGAATGTGAAGCATCACCAGCCACTGCTTGGACGTGTCTCTCTCTCCGCTTATGATCGACCATGTCCATCAAATATAACAATGGCATCCTCATGCGCTGCTTCCATCTCTCCCTTTTAGCTGATTGTGTAATTTCCGAGCCGATGCTTCCAGTATCTCACGGAAGCCAAAGGAATGTTATGCGACCTATCCCCGTCAATTACAAAGATGTGGATATTCCGAAAGAGGAGGAGGAAGAGGAGAAGGATAAGCAAGAGGAGAAAGAAGAGCAACATAAACGTCAGTAGGAGAAATAGAAGCAGTATAAATATCATAAATAGCACCATAAGCAGGAGAAACAGCAGCAGCAGAAACGGCAGCAGCAGCAGAACCAGCAACAATAAGAAGAATAGCAGTAGCAGCAAGAATAGTCTAATGGAGAGGAGGAGAAGAACAGGAAATATAATGACATAAAACAGCAGCAAAAGCAACAGCAGGAATTCTGAGCGAAATGAATGGGAAAGAAGGAAACAAAAGAGGCGCACTGCCGCTCTCGTAACGTGTCTAAGGTGAAGGCTAAACAATGTTCCAATAACACTACCTCTTCACCAACCTAAATTTACACTCTCGTAAAAAAAAGTAGTAGTTACAAGCCTGCTTTTTTTTTCCTTCGTGTTTCTGCATGACCCAGACGGGTCTAGCGCGTTTCTGAATCATAATAATAAATACATAGTCAAATTAAACCTACGTATCACTATAACTGCCTTCTAAGACATAAGCTGTCTCCTACCAAGGTAAGAAGACATAAAAAAAGGAATCATTTATCATTACAGCTCAAATGGCTCTCCGAACTGCAACATTAACCCTCCCCCTCATCCCTCCTTCAAAGTTCTGTACTTTCCACCTCCAAGCTAACTCGTTTCCTCTAAATCCTTTCACAAATGTTATTTTCCTAACACTCCAACAAGTCAAGTCTAAATATTAAAGTCACTTGTCTCCACTCGCTTCGATCAAACAGGCTCACACAAGGATGCTGGATGATCAAGCCCCAAAACCTCTTATACCACATGCCCTCCCTCTAACCCTTCCTGGGACCCCCCTACCCTCCTTCCTATATTCATATACAGTTTAGGTGATAATATATAATATACAAAAAAAAATCGATAAGCTTTGAAACGAAAGCAACAACAAAAGCAAGCCTTGTTTTTTGAAGAACAAGTGTTGCAACACCGTGGCCGGAACAATTCACAACTAACCCACAAGTTTAAGACCTGTATTGGATAATGGCCCATAACTAACAGAAACGTTGTCCAATTTCCATCTCCAATTTGTGGGTTAGTTGTTAAGGCTTCTTTTTTTTTTCTTTTTTTTTTTTTTTGCAAATCTGTGCTACGAATGTACGGTAGTACTATGTAAACATTATTATTATTATTATTATTATTATTATCAGCAGCAGTAAAGACAGACAGCACCTGGGCACATTTGTGAATTGTTACAGGAGAAGATGCAGGACGTGAAGTTGTAATTTGAGGTGTTCAGTCCCTCATCCTTGACAGGCGTTCAGTCCCTCATCCTTGACAGGTGTTTAGTCTCTCAGCCTTGACAGGTATTCAGTCCCTCATCCTTGACAGGTATTCAGTCCCTCATCCTTGATAGGTGTTCAGTCTCTCATCCTTGACAGGTATTCAGTCCCTCATCCTTGACAGGTATTCAGTCCCTCATCCTTCACAGGTATTCAGTCCCTCATCCTTCACAGGTATTCAGTCCCTCATCCTTCACAGGTATTCAGCCCCTCATCCTTGACAGGTGTTCAGTCCCTCATCCTTGATAGGTGTTCAGTCTCTCAGCCTTGACAGGTGTTCAGCCCCTTAGCCTTGACAGGTATTCAGTCCCTCATCCTTGATAGGTGTTCAGTCCCTCAGCCTTGACAGGTATTCAGTCCCTCAGCCTTGACAGGTGTTGTCCCTCAGCCTTGACAGGTGTTCAGTCTCAGCCTTGACAGGTATTCAGTCCCTCAGCCTTGACAGGTGTTCAGTCCCTCAGCCCTGACAGGTGTTCAGTCCCTCAGCCTTGACAGGTGTTCAGTCTCAGCCTTGACAGGTGTTCAGTCCCTCAGCCTTGACAGGTATTCAGTCCCTCAGCCTTGACAGGTGTTCAGTCCCTCATCCTTGATAGGTGTTCAGTCTCTCAGCCTTGACAGGTGTTCAGCCCCTTAGCCTTGACAGGTATTCGGTCCCTCATCCTTGATAGGTGTTCAGTCCCTCAACCTTGACAGGTATTCAGTCCCTCAGCCTTGACAGGTGTTGTCCCTCAGCCTTGACAGGTGTTGTCCCTCAGCCTTGACAGGTGTTCAGTCTCAGCCTTGACAGGTATTCAGTCCCTCAGCCTTGACAGGTGTTCAGTCCCTCAGCCCTGACAGGTGTTCAGTCCCTCAGCCTTGACAGGTGTTCAGTCTCAGCCTTGACTGGTGTTCAGTCCCTCAGCCTTGACAGGTATTCAGTCCCTCAACCTTGACAGGTGTTCAGTACCTCAGCCTTGACAGGTGTTCAGTCCCTCAACCTTGACAGGTGTTCAGTCCCTCAGCCTTGACAGGTGGTCAGTTCCTCAACCTTGACAGGTGTTCAGTCCCTCAACCTTGACTGGTGTTCAGTCCCTCAGCCTTGACAAGTGGTCAGTCCCTCAACCTTGACAGGTGTTCAGTACCTCAGCCTTGACAGGTGTTCAGTCCCTCAACCTTGACAGGTGTTCAGTCCCTCAGCCTTGACAGGTGGTCAGTTCCTCAACCTTGACAGGTGTTCAGTCCCTCAACCTTGACAGGTGTTCAGTCCCTCAGCCTTGACAGGTGGTCAGTTCCTCAACCTTGACAGGTGGTCAGTTCCTCAACCTTGACAGGTGGTCAGTTCCTCAACCTTGACAGGTGGTCAGTTCCTCAACCTTGACAGGTGGTCAGTCCCTCAACCTTGACAGGTGTTCAGTTCCTCAACCTTGACAGGTGGTCAGTTCCTCAACCTTGACAGGTGGTCAGTTCCTCAACCTAGACAGGTGGTCAGTTCCTCAACCTTGACAGGTGGTCAGTTCCTCAACCTTGACAGGTGGTCAGTCCCTCAACCTTGACAGGTGTTCAGTTCCTCAACCTTGACAGGTGGTCAGTTCCTCAACCTAGACAGGTGGTCAGTCCCTCAACCTTGACAGGTGGTCAGTTCCTCAACCTTGACAGGTGGTCAGTTCCTCAACCTTGACAGGTGGTCAGTTCCTCAACCTTGACAGGTGGTCAGTTCCTCAACCTTGACAGGTGGTCAGTCCCTCAACCTTGACAGGTGGTCAGTTCCTCAACCTTGACAGGTGGTCAGTTCCTCAACCTTGACAGGTGGTCAGTCCCTCAACCTAGACAGGTGGTCAGTTCCTCAACCTTGACAGGTGGTCAGTTCCTCAACCTTGACAGGTGGTCAGTTCCTCAACCTTGACAGGTGGTCAGTTCCTCAACCTTGACAGGTGGTCAGTTCCTCAACCTTGACAGGTGGTCAGTTCCTCAACCTTGACAGGTGGTCAGTCCCTCAACCTTGACAGGTGGTCAGTTCCTCAACCTTGACAGGTGGTCAGTCCCTCAACCTTGACAGGTGGTCAGTTCCTCAACCTTGACAGGTGGTCAGTTCCTCAACCTTGGTGAATCTTAAGTAGGATGGAGACTTGCATATTGGAGAAAATACTACTACTACTAATAATAATAATACACTATTATTATAGTAATTTTCACTATAATAATTTTTAAAATTATCTTATTGTCCGATGCCATTTTCAACTATTATACAAGTTGGTTCAGTCTGAACAATAAATTCATGAAGCCATTTTTCACTTCAGTTGTCATACATCATCCGTACTTAATTTATTCTTAAATATAACAGTCCACATTTTACTCCAACTGTTCTTTCCATATCCCCGTACCCTTTCCTTCCATACCCCCTACCCCTTCTTTCCATAACCCCTACATCTTCTTTCCATACCAGCTACTCCTTATTCCATACCCCCTACCCCTTCTTTCCATACCTCCACCCCTTCTGTATATACCCCCTACCCCTTCTGTCCATACCCCTACCCCTTCTGTATATACCCCCTACCCCTTCTGTCCATACCCCTACCCCTTCTGTATATACCCCCTACCCCTTCTTTCCATACCCCTACCCCTTCTTTATATACTCCCTACCCCTTCTTACCCCCCCCCCCCTCACCAAACATATTTACCCCACCAGCTTCCATGGAACTAACTATAAAATTCCTGTCAAAATCCCTACGCCTCTGGAGGTAAACAAAAACAAAAGAGCAGAGCGGTGCGTATTTCTTCAAGGAGGTGATGGAGGAGGAGGAGGAGGAGGAGGAGGAGGAGGAGGAGGAGACGAAGAGGAGAGGTGAAGCATGGTGATGTGCTCAGACGGAAAGGTTTCGAGCGAGAGAGTTTCGCCCAGTCAATATTTCTTATTAAGATACAGTGTTTGTCTCGCTGTTTGTTAACGGAGGATCAAGCCTTCACCACTCCTTCTGCTCAATAACATCCATAGGGTTCAGCGCTTCTTATAAATAAATATGAAATTTAGTTCACACAAAGAGGTTTAATAACACACAAAAGCAGACTTATTTACACACACACACACACACACACACACACACACACAGGCCTGACAACACTGGAGGACAGCAGGGTCAGGGGAGACATGATAACGACATACAAAACACTGCGTGGAATAGACAAGATGGACAGACAGAATGTTCCAGAGATGGGACACAGAAACAATAGGTCACACTTGGAAGTTGAAGACTCAGATGAGTCAAAGGGATGTTAGGAAGTATTTCTTCAGTCATAGGGTAGTCAGGAAGTGGAATAGTCTGGCGAGTGATGTAGTGGAGGCAGGAACTATACATAGTTTTAAGAAGAGATAACATAAAGCTCATGGAGCAGGGAGAGGACCTAGTGGCGTTCAGTGAAGAGGCGGGGCCAGGAGCTGAGTCTCGACCCCTGCAACCACATTTAGGTGAGTACACAGATACATGCACACAGATGCACGGCACGCACACCAACACGGAGCTCCTCCCACACGCGCACACACACACACACACACACACACACACACACACACACACACACACACACACACACACACATCCAAACACAGATTCACAAAGAATTAGGCTGCCGCATCCCAACACAAAAAACAGACCTACTCACAAACACAAGCCTCCCTCCCTCTCTCTCTCTCTCTCTCTCTCTCTCTCTCTCTCTCTCTCTCTCTCTCTCTTCCCTCAAACAGGAGGAGGAGGAGGAACCTGTTACTTGAATCTGGAACGTAACCCGGAATTTAATATCCGACTTGCTGGCTCCGTCTATCGACCCGCGTGGCAACTCGTTAATTCCAGGTTTGGTATTCACCTGCTCGCAGTTTTATTTTTCAGAATCGTATTTCCGAATTTTATATATGATTCAATCGTCATTTAAAAATAAAAGCAAAAAGTTTTACGACTGCCGTTACGGGTTGCGCTGCTAGGGTAAGTGGGAGTCCTGGGTGATAATAGCATTCCAGGTGGTACTGAATTGCAGATCTTAGCGAGGCCCCTCCCCCTTCCTTCACGTGTCCTGTCACCGGGAGAAGCTACTCACATCAACAGCTAGACTGCTGTATGCTTCACTATGCCGGCTCCTGTTCTCGGATCAAAGGCATAAAAGTGACAAGTTGATGAAGTAAACACATGAACAACACCTGGGTGCATGTGCTGTCAGTTTCTGTTCGTGATTGCACATTTGTAGTTACAGAAGCAGAGCTATTTTTGTGGTGTCCCGTCTTCAGCGCTCAGTTACCTCACGTCCTTGATCAGGGTGGAGCTCCGTGCTTGGGCAAGACACTAGACCATGTGTTTAACATATGCAGTGTATGAAATCGTAAAGGAATCTTGAAGACTAGACGTAGAATTCATCCTAGGCTGTATTACACGTCTAGTCTTCCATCTTCTCCATTTACATGTCAATGCATTTGTTTGGTTTTTAATTATCGTACCACATTTGGAGATTCTCCGATAGGTTGTATCTGCCATCTTCTGTTCTTACCCACTTCATAATTTTACATCAGGAAGCACTCATGACTCGAACACTGCTGGCAAGTCACTCCCTGTGGCAGGTGACGAAAGCAATAAGCGGGAGCTTCCATCGGCTGCAGTTAATCCAGCTGTCTGTTTAGTGTCTGCTTAGTTGTCTTGAATACAACGTTCACAAAACCACCTTCATGTATGCCATCTTGTCAGACTGGAAAAATGGTTAGTTATTGCTTGCTAGGAAGTGTGAGCCATCCTTATTTGGGCAAATGGTTCAGAAAACTGACAGATTGACAAATTAGACACATGTGCAACACTTGAGTATCTTTAATGAGGAAACGTTTCGCCACACAGTGGCTTCATCAGTCCTATAGGACTGATGAAGCCACTGTGTGGAGAAACGTTTCCTCAATAAAAATAGTCAAGTGTTGCACATGTGTCTCATTTATCATCCTTATTTGGGGTACTAACTAGGTGTCTGACATTTCAGAGAGAAAGGTTGATGGTCTGAGTGAGGTTACTTTGCTTTACTAGGAACAGCCCAGTCCATCACACCCTCTCCTGCCTCGGAAAGGTTAATACCATACCATACCATAGGTATCCCGTAGTTCGATTGTTAGCGTACTTAGCACACACACTGAAGTCCGTGGTTCGATCCTCGGTACGTATGAAAACATCAGGATGTGTTTCTTTAAGATACCTGCTGTCCATGTTCACCTATCAGTAAAATAGGTACCCGGGTGTTAGTCGACTGGTGTGGTTCGCTTCCTGGGAAGAAAACTTACCTAATTTGCCCGAAATGCTCTGCATAACAAGGGACTTTCTATAAAGCAGTAACTCATTGGTGTCAGCTAGGACTGTATACCTTGTACATGTATCTGTAGCAATTAAGAGTATTAATATATTATACCAGATCTGTCTTCTGTATGGCAGTGGTAGGATGTAGGATCTCTTAAAAACTCTATTCACAAATAGGTTTAACTTGTACCTGAACTTTGTACATAGTTGTAAATTGTCTGCACAGTGTTCATGACGGTGGGAAGTTAAGCCAAACCTTATTCGACTGTGTATACTTTATTACTGATTGATCCTTGACTCTTTAACATTGTTGTAATGTATGACCTGGTACTGCATGGTGAGTACTGGTGTTTGTGATACTCCGTCACCCTCAACAATCCCTCCCTCACCCTCAACACTCCCTCCCTCACCCTCAACACTCCCTCACCCTCAACACTCCCTCCCTCACCCTCAACACTCCCTCCCTCACCCTCAACACTCCCTCCCTCACCCTCAACACTCCCTCACCCTCAACACTCCCTCCCTCACCCTCAACACCCCCTCCCTCACCCTCAACACTCCCTCACCCTCAACACTCCCTCCCTCACCCTCAACACTCCCTCCCTCACCCTCAACACTCCCTCCCTCACCCCAACACCCCCTCCCTCACCCTCAACACTCCCTCCCTCACCCTCAACACTCCCTCCCTCACCCTCAACACTCCCTCCCTCACCCTCAACACTCCCTCACCCTCAACACTCCCTCCCTCACCCTCAACACTCCCTCCCTCACCCTCAACACTCCCTCCCTCACCCTCAACACCCCCTCCCTCACCCTCAACACTCCCTCCCTCACCCTCAACACTCCCTCCCTCACCCTCAACACCCCCTCCCTCACCCTCAACACTCCCTCCCTCACTCAACACTCCCTCCCTCACCCCAACACTCCCTCCCTCACCCTCAACACTCCCTCCCTCACCCTCAACACTCCCTCCCTCACCCTCAACACTCCCTCCCTCACCCTCAACACTCCCTCCCTCACCCTCAACACTCCCTCCCACACCCACAACACCCCCTCCCTCACCCTCTACACCCCCTCCCTCACCCTCAACACCCCCTCCCTCACCCTCAACACCCCCTCCCTCACCCTCAACACTCCCTCCCTCACTCTCAACACCCCCTCCCTCACCCTCAACACCCCCTCCCTCACCCCAACACTCCCTCCCTCACCCCAACACTCCCTCCCTCACCCCAACACTCGCTCCCTCACCCCAACACCCCCTCCCTCACCCTCAACACTCCCTCCCTCACCCCAACACTCCCTCCCTCACCTACGGTTTGTAAACCATCTCCATAATTTTCCTTTCTGTCTGCTCACAATTTCGTCATTCCTTCCCCGGGCTACCGACTTGTAAACTCCCTCCTTAGTTTACTCTCTCTCTCTCTTCGCTCCCTTTGTTTCTTCTATCACTTCCTCTCCCTCCCTCTCTCCTAGGTTTTCCTCCCTCTCCCCCTTCATCCGTCTCTCCATCCTTCCTCTCCTTCTCTATCTTCCTCATACATTGAACAAGTTAATAAACAAAGTTAAACACCACCTATTGCGTCTCCAACACTTTTCCTTTCTCGATTTACTCTTCACACTTCCTCTTCTCTCTCTCTCTCTCTCTCTCTCTCTCTCTCTCTCTTTTATAATCCTTCATTTTTCTTTACTTTCCATTTCCCTTCCTCCTTCCCAACAACACAATTCAGCACTTTCATCATGCGCTTTACGGAAAGAGAGAGAGAGAGAGAGAGAGAGAGAGAGAGAGAGAGAGAGAGAGAGAGAGAGAGAGAGAGAGAGAGAGAGAGAGAGAGAGACATTTCTAGAATAACTTAGCCTGAAACATGTTCGTGCAGAGTACAAACATTAATGAAATACAGTCAATTGACCAAATATGTCTCTGGGCCACAGCTCTCCAACCTTCAACCTGTTCCCTATGTAATAAAGGTAATGCTAGGGAAGGCTTTTGTATGAGCTAAGTTAGGTGACAACTCTTGGCTTGTAAATATAGTTAGGAACTCTCAACCTAACCCAGCAAAAAGCACTGCGTGCTGTGAGACTGACAGCTCCGAGGACAGCGAGAAGTGAGCTTCAATACCACAAGACGGACAGCAAGCAGCAACTTCACTCTGGCTGCAATCTTCCCCAGAACATAACATCATCTGATGTGGCATGCAAAGAGTACGTAACCTTTATTCGGCGCATGTACACACTCTCATTTACAAGCTATCTCCCCCAACCAGCGAACCAGGTGACTGAGGGTTGACGATGGGGCCCCGTCGTTCAACCAGTACCCAGGTTCCAGCCAATGAGAAGATGGTTTTGGCAATCGCAGAGGTTATGTGGGTACCACTCTCCTGTCTGCCCTTGTCATTCCCATTCTAGAGCTGGTCGAAGTACGGTCTGCTCTCTAGTGGCTTCTATTCTGCCTTGCTTACAGTGGAGTGCACTAATACCTATTGCTGTATATAGTGTACATACTTCTGTTCTAAACTGGTGAAGGATAATATAAGTCAAAAGTTTTTCTGCTGTGTTTATTTTGCCCCCCTTTACACCCAGGATAACAGGCCATTTGGACTCCTGGGTTGTAATATCTGAGATCATTCATTCCTAGGATGACTCGCGCCTGGAACACTTTCGTGCAGCATAGCAACGAAATAGTCAGTTGATCAAATGAAATCCCTGGCCCACAGATGGCTCAAACTTCATCCTGTTCCCTATTTGTATGTCCCATAACAAAAATGCTTTCAAACAGCTGATCCAGGTAACAGCTCTTAGCTTGTAAAAACCCCATATATATATATATATATATATATATATATATATATATATATATATATACATATACATACATACATACATACATACATACAAATAAAGTAAAGATCTGAAGGCCTGTTTCCCCTACCCTAACAGTCTAGCCAGACCTCAGAAAAAAAAACGAACTCCAGCCAGACGTCAAATTTCATTATTCCTAGAAATTCCAAAACTCGTCAAATTATACCTGTGACCAGATATTCCATAATGGTATTGCTCCTGGAATGTACGGGGAGGTGGGGGTCCGTCCAGAGAGTGGGGTGGTGCGGCGGGAGAGGGGGGGGGGTTGTGTGGCAAGGAAAGGTAAGGCCCGAAGGCGAGGGGGTGTGGTGCTGTTGGTATGGGGGGGGGGCGTTGATTGTCTTCATGGTAATATGTTATGGTTGTGGTGATAGTGAAATGAGAAACGCTGGATGTGGTGACTGTGTTGAAGATATTCATGACGGCTGTAGTGGTGGTAGCTAGTGGTTGTAGTGGTGGTAGCTAGTGGTTGTAGTGGTGGTAGCTAGTGGTTGTAGTGGTGGTAGCTAGTGGTTGTAGTGGTGGTAGCTAGTGGTTGTAGTGGTGGTAGCTAGTGGTGGTAGCCAGTGGTTGTAGTGGTGGTAGCTAGTGGTTGTAGTTGTGGTAGCTAGTGGTTGTAGTGGTGGTGACTAGTGTTATAGCATTTATACTTGGAATGAACAGGAAACGCGTCTACAAGTTTTCTTAACCCCTTCCTCTTCCCAATAAACCTCCTCCTTCCATGCTTGCCTTTGCACTTGCCCGACTCTCTCTCTCTCACCTGCTTTTACCTCCTACATAAACCTAGTCTTGGGTAAGTAATGTGGGTGTTCTTGAACTACTTAAAATGCTGTAAACTCCTTAGGATGTAAGAACACCACTAAGAAATAATTAAGGTCTTAAAAGCTTATGAAAACTTCCGTAAGTTACCAGACTAATTTAAAACCCATGAAACTAGGGAATCCTCAGGCCTACTTTAAAGCCCCTTGCACTTAGAATTTTTTTTAAATAAAAGTAAATTCATTACAATATTTCAACCATATATATATATATATATATATATATTTTCTCTCAACACACCGGCCGTATCCCACCGAGGCAGGGTGGCTCAAACAGAAAAACGAAAGTTTCTCTTTTTAAATTTAGTAATTTATACAGAAGGGGTTACTAGCCCCTTGCTTCCGGCATTTTATTCGCCTCTTACGACACGCATGGTTTACGGAGGAAGAATTCTGTTCCACTTCCCCATTTAGAATATATATATATATGTCGTGCCGAATATGTAAAACTGGTCAATTAGCAAGAACTCATTTAAAATTAAGTCCTTTCAAAAATTTTCTCTTATACGTTTAAAGATATATTTTTTCTTTAATGTTGATGTAAAAATTTATAATTTTGCACCAAAAGGAACTTAGAAAACTTACCTAACCTTATTATAACAAGAACAATTTATTTTAGCCTAACCCAACTAAATATATTTTAGATTTGTTTACAATAATTTAATACTAAACACAGTGAAATATATTTTTATCGTTAGGTTCAGAATGATTTTGGCGAAATTATTGCATACACAAATTTTCACTTGTCCTATATGGCAAGATGAGCGTTGCTATTTAAGCCAAGATCGCAAGTTCTGCCTATTCGGCACGACATATATATATATATATATATATATATATATATATATATATATATATATATATATATATATATATATATATATATATATATTTGTTTCCGAGAAATCACTGCCCCCGCGGGCCGATCTCAGACCAGATCTGAACTGGGAAGGTAATATTACAAGAATAAAGCTATTAGCAAATGCAAAAGAATGTAAAGAGTGTTATGAATACAAGCGAAGGTTTGTAATATGTATTTACTTGTTATGAGAGAGTAGCGAAAGATCAGCAGTCTTGCCCGAGTGCAAAACTTTTAACAGGCTTGTATTTCACACTCGTATGACAAGACGGTAGTGATCCCCTGAACCTTATTACAAAAGTCACTCACGAATAATATAAGTAAACAATTCTAAAGAATATAAATGTATATCATTCTGGTTCGCCTCAGTAACGGGTACCTTTCTATTTACTGTTTTTTTTTTAACGCAGAAGCTAAAAAGTTATTATTATTATTATTAATATATCGATACGGCAGCGCTAAGTCTGCAAGGGTTATACAGTGCCTGGTGAAACAGAAGGTAATTGGATCTGATCCTCTTTAATCCTTATTTTAGGTATTAAAGTATTCTTGATTGGTGGTGAATGGGTGACTTGCATTAATGACCCTCTGAGTAGCAGACAGGTTTTAAACCTAATTAAGCAACCAAGCCGTGTCATGACGAATAAGGAAAACAGCATAAAAAAATTATTCTTACTTAGCTGGCGGCGGTGTGACGCGAGTCCACGCCCCATAAACACGTTATAATGTCAGTCATCCACAAGATATATTCACACGCCCTCAACACGGGAAGAAATTCAATTACGTATCGCCAGGTTCCATTTAGCTCCACTTTCTACGTTTGTTTGGTTGGTTTCTCTGGCTTAAAAGCCATTGACTACACGCGGGTAATTATGGCTGCATATCAACGGTACACCAACTGTCAGGGATACTTTGAATCCCTAAAATAGGGATTAATGTTGACCCCTCAGTGAATATACAGAGATCATGTGAGTCGACATTGTTGTTGTGTTTTATGGCGCACTACAAAGGACAACTTTACATTTAGGATATTATTATTATTATTATAATCAAGGGGGAAGCGCTAAACCCGGAGGATTATACAGCGCCTGGGGGGGGGGGGGATATGTGGAAGGCATTCAGGCTTAATTCGGGGAACTGGAGCACAGATCCAATTCCCTAAATCAAGAGCCCCTCACCAACATCAAGGAACCTTCCTTGAGGGGTACATTTAGGATAGCCTATGGAACCTTATAACAAATGATTCATTTACTGTACACTTTAGAACATTATACACGATTTTGGTTTTATGCACTCTTGAAACCTTATAAACGAGCGACTTATATTCACCGTACACTCAAGGTAAGAGATGCTTTGATGCTGGTGAAGGGCTCTTGATCCCAAGAAACTGGAGCTACCTTCTTACCCTTCCTCGGATCGATGCTGACTGTTACTCATTCGTCTGGAGTTGTGTGACCACTGCAGGCTTAGCGATTCTCAAAAAGTGTAATAATTTGCATCAATATTATCCTGGATCAGTATCATAGGTACATGTAATGATACCCAAGTGTTGCACCTGAGTCTTACTCATCATCCTGGATCAAAATCATAGGTACGTGTAATGACACACCCAAGCGTTATACCTGCATCTTACACATCGGCCAGCATCAGTTTACATTACAAGATTCCTCCCGTTCACTCATTCATTCCTTCACATTCTTTCCACTCCATTCACTTAAATTTACAGCCTCAGTTCTCCCCTTGCCATAGCTTGAACATCCCTACTACATTATGTTCAACCTCCTGCTGTGTTAATGACCTCAGCAGCGTCAAGGAACAATCTAATAAACAGAATAGTAAAACAGTCTAGCAAGTAAACGGTTAAAAAGACTAAAGTACACTGGGTAGATGGTTAACGACAGTGTGACTGTGATAACTTGAATTTGGTTAGCTCCTCTGGTGCCCACTGATATGTAAATATATGTATATATGTAAGTATGTATGTATGTATGTATGCGATGGCAGGATGGATAGATTATACACATCGTAAGACTGAAGATGTGTGTGCATACAAACTTTCTACATGCGTGTTAATTTACATGTAACCTAGCGCGCGCACGGACACACACACACACACACACACACACACACACACACACACACACACACACACGCTAGCCTTGCATCCTAGCAAAGAAATGAAGAATCGACCGAATACTAGAAACACAAGATTAGATTTTGTCGCCGAAGGAGCTAGTGCACGCCATATCCATCCTGTGGAGGGTAGCGCAAGAGCATATGGATACACAAAAGGCCCAGGACCCCACAAGGGGTTATATCTGGAAATATACTATTACTGACTTGACTGTTGCAAGAAAATTTAGGAAGTTTGCTTAGTATGTCTGGTATCTTATTTCCATTAATAAGATATCTTGACAGATCACGTAGGTTATTATACTATCTCTAAATTCCTCAATATGTTGACCATTATGAGCACACTGTTGAAGAAAGTGATCATAATGATGACCACATATTTGGCAATGAGTCTGATCATCATCTGTGAGTGGCCAGAAGTACTTTAAACCAAAGACCACTATAGTACAAGAAAAAGCTGTATAGTAAATGAAAGACCAACACAGCATGAGAAGGATCACTAGAGTACAAGACAACTACAACAGACAACCACTACAGTGCAAGAAAGTTCACTACAGTGCAAGAAAGATCACTACAGTGCAAGAAAGATCACTACAGTGCAAGAAAGATCACTACAGTGCAAGATCACTACAGTGCAAGAAAGATCACTACAGTGCAAGAAAGATCACTACAGTGCAAGAAAGTTCATTACAGTGCAAGAAAGATCACTACAGTGCAAGAAAGATCACTACAGTGCAAGATCACTACAGTACAAGAAAGATCACTACAGTACAAGAAAAACAACTTTAAGTCTGCTACAGTATAAGGCCACTATATTAAAGAAAAACACTACTACCATAATCACCACCATTAAAACCACCACCTGAACCACAACTATAAAATTGTCACTATACCAAAAACCACAGTTGTTGCCGCCAGGAGAGAGAGAGAGAGAGAGAGAGAGAGAGAGAGAGAGAGAGAGAGAGAGAGAGAGAGAGAGAGAGAGAGAGAGAGAGAGAGAGAGAGAGATATTCAATGCCCTCGCTCACTTCAAGACATCTCATACATACACCACCAGTAAATATCTTGCAAATGCTTCATATCTTCTCAGAAATGTCGTGCAACAATGCAGTAGATAACAGCCATTAGAACCGATCTTGTTTTTTTATACACCTGAATCCCGGAGCAGGTCAGTCAAGGTGTCTGCTTTGTATGTTTTCACCTAATTCTTAGCTGTGTTTGCAGGGGTCGAGTCTTAGCTCCTGGGTCTGCCTCTTGTGCTCGTCTAGTTGTGTTTGTAGGGGGTCGATTTACAGCTCCTGGCTCCGTCTTTTAACTCTTATCAACCGCATTCACTGTTTTCGAGTGCCCAGTCATATCTACTCCTGAAGCTGTGTATAGTGCTGGCCTCCACCTCTTCATCCAGTGTTCCACTTGATCAGCACCTGAACACTGAAAAAATCAGGAATTCTCTTATTTGTAGACGTTTCGCCATCCAGTGGCTTTATCAATATATATTCAAGGACATAATTAGAAGACAGCAGAACTAGTATATACAAAAGATGAGGTAATCAGTCCCTCATCCAAGGCTGACTACTGACTGCCTCATCTTTTGTATACAGTTCTACTGTCTTCCAATTATGTCCTCGTATGTGTATTGATAAAGCCACTGGATGGTGAAACGTCGACAATAAAGAGACCCAGATGTTGCACATGTGGCTAACTTTCATCTAGTCGGTATTGTATACCATTCATGGACTACTTCATTTCTGGTTGAAATTTCTTTTAAGTTTTGTGTTTCATGACTTGAACTCCTCCTGGTTGGTGTCTCCCTCGAGTCGCAAGTGAGGGAGAGTGACCTAGTAGCGAGCAGTGAAGAGGCGGGGCCAGGATCTGTGAAGCGACCCCTGCAATCACAATTAGGTGATTACACACACGTGTGCTCATCTAGCTGTGGTTGCAGGGGTCGATTCACAGCTCCTGGCCCCGCCTCTTCACTGGTCGCTAATAGATCACTCTCCCTTCTCCGTGAGCTTTATCATACCTGTTCTTAAAGCTATGTATGGACTCTGCCTCTACTACATCACTCTCCAGACTGTTCCACTTCCTGACAACTCTATGACTGAAGACATACTTCCTAACATCCCTGCGACTCATCTGAGTCATCAACTTCCAATTGTGACCCTTAGTTGCTGTGTCCCATCTCTGGAACATCCTGTCTGTCCACGTTATCGATTCCTCTCAGTATTTTATATGTCGTTATCATGTCCCCACTATCCCTCCTGTCCTCCAGTGTTGTCAGGTCGAATTCTCTTAACCTCTCCTCGTAGGACATACCTCTTAGCTCCAGGACGTGCTTTTCCAGGTGTGGATTCCAAACTGGTGCTGCATATTACAGTATGGGCCTGACGTACACGGTGTGCAGAGTCTTGAACGATTCCTTACTGAGATGTCGGAATGCTATTCTCAGGTTTGCTAGGCGTTCATACGCTGCAGCAGTTATTTGGTTGATGTGCACCTCAGGAGATGTGCTCGGTATTATACTCACCCCAAGATCCTCTTCCTTGAGTGAGGTTTGTAGTCTCTGTTCCCCTAGATTGCACTCTGTCTGCTATCTTCTTTGCCCTTCCCCGAACGTCATGACTTTGCAATTGGTGGGGTAGAACTCCAGCAGCCAGTTTCTGGACCAAGCCTGCAGCCTGTTCAGATCCCTTTTAGTCCTGCCTGGTCCTCCTCCGATTGAATTCTCCTCATTAACTTCACATCGTCTGGAAAAAGGGACACTTCTGAATCTATTCCTTCCGTCATGTAATACACACACACACACACACACCTAATTGTACTCACATAATTGTGGTTGCAGGGGTCGCTTCACAGCTCCTGGCCCCGCCTCTACACTGGTCGCTACTAGGCCACTCTCCCTGCTCCATGAGCTTCATCATACCTCTTCTTAAAGCTATGTATTGATCCTGCCTCCACTATGTATGTGTGTATGTATGTATGTGTGTATATATATATATATATATATATATATATATATATATATATATATATATATATATATATATATATATATATATGTGTGTGTGTGTGTGTGTGTGTGTGTGTATTAACCACATAACATTATTATTCTTTAGGTTCTCATGCGACTCTTGTTGCAATTTCGTTCCTGTGTAAATAATCAACGAAAAAAATTCGTTCTAAAAACTTAGCCATAAAATATTATTACAAACCTTTACAAAAAGTCAACAACAAAAAAAAATAAAAGAGCGAGATTTTGTAAACGCAAAAGGACACAAAAAAAAAAAATAAAAACAATACTATTAATAAAAGTAATACAACAATTTACCCAGTGTTTTAAACCATGATTAAAGGAGAAGATGACACCATCTCTCGTTATTTACAATCTTCGTGTTCATCCCTGTGAACATATTGCTGGTGGCCTGGTGGTTAACGCTCTCGCTTCACACGGTGAGGGCCTGGGTTCGATTCCCAGCCAGAGTAGAAACATTGGACGTGTTTCTTTCCACCTGTTGTCTATGTTCCCCATCAGTAAAATGGGTACCTGGGTGTTAGTCGACTGGTGTGGGTCGCATCCTGGGACACTGACCTAAGGAGGCCTGGTCACAGACCGGGCCGCGGGGGCGTTGACCCCCGGAACTCTCTCCAGATAAACTCCAGATAACAAACGTGTTCCCACACACACACACACACACACACACACACACACAACAACACAACACACACACACACAACTCTTCAGTCATAGAGTTGTAAGGCAGTGGAATAGCCTAGAAAATGACGTAGTGGAGGCAGGAACCATACACAGTTTTAAGACGAGGTTTGATAAAGCTCATGGAGCGGGGAGAGAGAGGGCCTAGTAGCAACCGGTGAAGAGGCGGGGCCAGGAGCTAGGACTCGACCCCTGCAACCACAAATAGGTGAGTACAAATAGGTGAGTACACACACACACACACACACACACACACACACACACACACACACAGAAGAGGCATGATAAAACTCATAGCTCCTGGCGGGGCCAGGAGCTATGAGTCCACCCCTGCAACCACAATTACGTGAGTACAGACTGGTAAACATCGAAATACTCTAGAGGCCTTATTAAAGGCGGTATTTAATAACCAGTATGTATGTCCAAAGTTTTTTCTGCTGATTGGCTGCTCAAACAGGCCGTTGCTGGTGGCTGCCTGTTGACTAGGTCATCCATCACAGCCTGGTTGATCTAGCATTCGGTAATGGTGGTAATCCGGTTTCTTCTTGAAGATTTCTATACTTGAGAGTCTTGGTGGTGAAGGGCTCTTGATCCTAGGAATTAGAGCAACCCTTTATTTTCTCATTTCTAAGGCGCTGTATGACCTTTATGCATTCAGCGCTTTCCTTTCCATATAATAATAATAATAATAATAATAATAATAATAATAATAATGAAACTCATTCACTCCTGTGGATCAACGTGTGAGGTTACAACCAATTCTCATGCCACCTCCCACAACTGTCTCACCACCTCCCACAACTGTCTCACCACCTCCCACAACTGTCTCACCACCTCCCACAACTCCTGTCTCACCACCTCCCACAACTGTCTCACCACCTCCCACAACTGTCTCACCACCTCCCACAACTGTCTCACCACCTCCCACAACTCCTGTCTCATCACCTCCCACAACTCCTGTCTCACCACCTCCCACAACTCCTGTCTCACCACCTCCCACAACTCCTGTCTCACCACCTCCCACAACTCCTGTCTCACCACCTCCCACAACTCCTGTCTCACCACCTCCCACAACTCCTGTCTCACCACCTCCCACAACTCCTGTCTCATCACCTCCCACAACTCCTGTCTCACCACCTCCCACAACTCCTGTCTCACCACCTCCCACAACTCCTGTCTCATCACCTCCCACAACTCCTGTCTCACCACCTCCCACAACTCCTGTCTCATCACCTCCCACAACTCCTGTCTCACCACCTCCCACAACTCCTGTCTCACCACCTCCCACAACTCCTGTCTCACCACCTCCCACAACTCCTGTCTCACCACCTCCCACAACTCCTGTCTCACCACCTCCCACAACTCCTGTCTCACCACCTCCCACAACTCCTGTCTCACCACCTCCCACAACTCCTGTCTCACCACCTCCCACAACTCCTGTCTCACCACCTCCCACAACTCCTGTCTCACCACCTCCCACAACTCCTCTCTCACCACCCCCCACAACTCCTCTCTCACCACATCCCACAACTCCTCTCTCATCACCTCCCACAACTCCTCTCTCATCACCTCCCACAACTCCTCTCTCATCACCTCCCACAACTCCTCTCTCATCACCTCCCACAACTCCTCTCTCATCACCTCCCACAACTCCTCTCTCATCACCTCCCACAACTCCTGTCTCATCACCTCCCACAACTCCTGTCTCATCACCTCCCACAACTCCTGTCTCACCACCTCCCACAACTCCTGTCTCACCACCTCCCACAACTCCTGTCTCATCACCTCCCACAACTCCTGTCTCAGCACCTCCCACAACTCCTGTCTCACCACCTCCCACAACTCCTGTCTCACCACCTCCCACAACTCCTGTCTCACCACCTCCCACAACTCCTGTCTCACCACCTCCCACAACTCCTGTCTCACCACCTCCCACAACTCCTGTCTCACCACCTCCCACAACTCCTGTCTCATCACCTCCCACAACTCCTGTCTCACCACCTCCCACAACTCCTGTCTCACCACCTCCCACAACTCCTGTCTCACCACCTCCCACAACTCCTGTCTCACCACCTCCCACAACTCCTGTCTCACCACCTCCCACAACTCCCGTCTCACCACCTCCCACAACTCCTGTCTCATCACCTCCCACAACTTTTGTCTCTTCACCGCCCCACAACTCCTGTATCATCACCTCCCCACAACTCCTGTCTCACCACCTCACCACAACTCCTGTCTCACCACCTCACCACAACTCCTGTCTCACCACCTCCCACAACTCCTGTCTCATCGCCTTCCACAACTCCTGTCTCATCGCCTCCCACAACTCCTGTCTCATCGCCTTCCACAACTCCTGTCTCCTCACCTCCCACAGCTCCTGTCTCACCTCCCACAGCTCCTGTCTCATCACCTCCCACAGATCCTGTCTCATCACCTCCCACAGCTCCTGTCTCATCACCTCCCACAGCTCCTGTCTCATCACCTCCCCACAACTCCTGTCTCATCACCTCCCCACAACTCCTGTCTCATCACCTCCCCACAACTCCTGTCTCATCACCTCCCCACAACTCCTGTCTCATCACCTCCCACAGCTCCTCTCTCATCACCTCCCACAGCTCCTCTCTCATCACCTCCCACAGCTCCTCTCTCATCACCTCCCACAACTCCTGTCTCATCACCTCCCACAACTCCTGTCTCATCACCTCCCACAAATCCTGTCTCATCACCTCCCACAACTCCTGTCTCATCACCTCCCACAACTCCTGTCTCATCACCTCCCACAACTCCTGTCTCATCACCTCCCACAACTCCTGTCTCATCATCTCCCTCAACTCCTGTCTCATCCCCTCCCACAACTCCTGTCTCACTACCTCCCCACAACTCCTGTCTCATCACCTCCCACAACTCCAGTCTCACTACCTCCCCACAACCCTTGTCTCATCACCTCCCCACAACTGTTTCACTACCTCCCCACAACTCCTGTCTCATCACCTCCCCACAACTCCTGTCTCATCAACTCCCCACAACTGTCTCACTACCTCCCCACAACTCCTGTCTCATCACCTCCCCACAACTGTCTCACTACCTCCCCACAACTCCTGTCTCATCACCTCCCCACAACTCCTGTCTCATCACCTCCCCACAACTGTCTCATCACCTCCCACAACTCGTCTCATCACCTCCCACAACTCCTGTCTCATCACCTCCCCACAACTGTCTCATCACCTCCCACAACTCCTGTCTCATCACCTCCCACAACTCCTGTCTCATCACCTCCCACAGCTCCTGCCTCACCACCTCCCACAGCACCTGCCTTAGAGGCCTCAACAGTACATAAGAAAACCTCCGAGAGGCAGGGTATATGCCCCGACTCTCTCATACTTGCACTTGACAGAGAAATACATACATCACATAGCTGTATCATACATCACATCGCTGTATCATACATCACACCGCTGTATCATACATCACAGCGCTGTATCATACATCGCAGCACTATCATACACCACAGCACTGTATCATACATCACAGCACTGTATCATATATCACGGCACTGTATCATACATTAAGGCACTGTATCATACATCACAGCACTGTATCACACATCACCACTGTATCATACAGCATGGCAGTGTATCATACATCACGGCACTGTACTATACATCACAGCACTGTACCATACATCACAGCACTGTATCATACATCACAGCACTGTATCATACATCACGGCACTGTATTATACATCACATCACTGTATCACACATCACAGCACTGTTTACCTGGAGAGAGTTCCGGGGGTCAACGCCCCCGCGGTCCGGTCTGTGACCAGGCCTCCTGGTGGATCAGAGCCTGATCAACCAGGCTGTTGCTGCTGGCTGCACGCAAACCAACGGACGAGCCACAGCCCGGCTGGTCAGGAACCGACTTTAGGTGCTTGTCCAGTGCCAGCTTGAAAACTGCCAGGGGTCTGTTGGTAATCCCCCTTATGTATGTTGGGAGGCAGTTGAACAGTCTCGGGCCCCTGACACTTATTGTATGGTCTCTTAACGTGCTAGTGACACCCCTGCTTTTCATTGGGGAAATGTTGCATCGTCTGCCAAGTCTTTTGCTTTCGTAGTGAGTGATTTTCGTGTGCAAGTTCGGTACTAGTCCCTCTAGGATTTTCCAGGTGTATATAATCATGCATCTCTCCCGCCTGCGTTCCAGGGAATACAGTTTTAGGAACCTCAAGCGCTCCCAGTAATTGAGGTGTTTTATCTCCGTTATGCGCGCCGTGAAGGTTCTCTGTACATTTTCTAGGTCAGCAATTTCACCTGCCTTGAAAGGTGCTGTTAGTGTGCAGCAATATTCCAGCCTAGATAGAACAAGTGACCTGAAGAGTGTCATCATGGGCTTGGCCTCCCTAGTTTTGAAGGTTCTCATTATCCATCCTGTCATTTTTCTAGCAGATGCGATTGATACAGTGTTATGGTCCTTGAAGGTGAGATCCTCCGACATGATCACTCCCAGGTCTTTGACGTTGGTGTTTCGCTCTATTTTGTGGCCAGAATTTTTGTACTCTGATGAAGATTTAATTTCCTCGTGTTTACCATATCTGAGTAATTGAAATTTCTCATCGTTGAACTTCATATTGTTTTCTGCAGCCCACTGAAAGATTCGGTTGATGTCCTCCTGGAGCCTTGCAGTGTCTGCAATGGAAGACACTGTCATGCAGATTCGGGTGTCATCTGCAAAGGAAGACACGGTGCTGTAGCTGACATCCTTGTCTATGTCGGATATGAGGATGAGGAACAAGATGGGAGCGAGTACTGTGCCTTGTGGAACAGAGCTTTTCACCGTAGCTGCCTCGGACTTTACTCTGTTGACGACTACTCTCTGTGTTCTGTTAGTGAGGAAATTATAGATCCATCGATCGACTTTTCCTGTTATTCCTTTAGCACGCATTTTGTGCGCTATTACGCCATGGTCACACTTGTCGAAGACTTTTGCAAAGTCTGTATATATTACATCTGCATTCTTTTTGTCTTCTAGTGCATTTAGGACCTTGTCGTAGTGATCCAATAGTTGAGACAGACAGGAGCGACCTGTTCTAAACCCATGTTGCCCTGGGTTGTGTAACTGATGGGTTTCTAGATGGGTGGTGATCTTGCTTCTTAGGACCCTTTCAAAGATTTTTATGATATGGGATGTTAGTGCTATCGGTCTGTAGTTCTTTGCTGTTGCTTTACTGCCCCCTTTGTGGAGTGGGGCTATGTCTGTTGTTTTTAGTAACTATGGGACGACCCCCGTGTCCATGCTCCCTCTCCATAGGATGGAAAAGGCTCGTGATAGGGGCTTCTTGCAGTTCTTGATGAACACGGAGTTCCATGAGTCTGGCCCTGGGGCAGAGTGCATGGGCATGTCATTTATCGCCTGTTCGAAGTCATTTGGCGTCAGGATAACATCGGATAGGCTTGTGTTAACCAAATTTTGTGGCTCTCTCATAAAAAATTCATTTTGATCTTCGACTCTCAGTCTGGTTAGCGGCTTGCTAAAAACTGAGTCATATTGGGACTTGAGTAGCTCACTCATTTCCTTGCTGTCATCTGTGTAGGACCCATCTTGTTTAAGTAGGGGCCCATTACTGGACGTTGTTCTCGACTTTGATTTGGCATAGGAGAAGAAATACTTTGGGTTTCTTTCGATTTCGTTTATGGCTTTTAGTTCTTCCCGCGATTCCTGACTCCTATAAGATTCCTTTAGCTTGAGTTCGATGCTTGCTATTTATCTGACCAGTGTCTCCCTACGCATTTCAGATATATTGACCTCTTTTAGCCGCTCTGTTATTCTTTTCCGTCGCCTGTAAAGGGAGCGCCTGTCTCTTTCTATTTTACATCTACTCCTCCTTTTTCTTAGAGGAATAAGCCTTGTGCATACATCGAGTGCCACCAAGTTAATCTGTTCTAGGCATAAGTTGGGGTCTGTGTTGCTTAGTATATCTTCCCAGCTTATATCGGTTAGGACTTGGTTTACTTGGTCCCACTTTATGTTTTTGTTATTGAAGTTGAATTTGGTGAATGCTCCCTCGTGACTAGTCTCATTATGTCGGTCTGGGGCTCCACGCATACATGTCTGAACCTCAATTATGTTGAGATCTGAGTACATTGTTTTTTATATGGTCACATTTCTTATCAGATCGTCATTGTTAGTGAAGATGAGGTCTAGTGTATTCTCCAGTCTAGTAGGCTCTATTATTTGCTGGTTTAAATTGAATTTTGTGCAGAGATTTAAAAGCTCGTGTGAGTGTGAGTTTTCATCAGAGCTGCCTCCTGGTGTTATTACTGCAACAATATTATTTGCTATATTCCTCCATTTTAGGTGCCTTAAGTTGAAATCCCCCAGGAGCAAGACGTTGGGTGCAGGAGCTGGAAGATTTTCCAGACAGTGGTCAATTTTTAACAGCTGTTCCTAGAATTGCTGGGATGTTGCATCCGGAGGGTTGTAGACTACCACAATGACTAGGTTTTGGTTCTCGACCTTTACTGCTAAAACTTCCATTACATCATTTGAGGCATTTAGCGGTTCTGTGCAAACAAGTGACTCTGCAATGTACATCATGGCACTGTATCATACATCACGGCACTGTATCATACATCACGGCACTGTATTATACATCACAGCACTGTATCATACATCACAGCACTGCATCATACATCACAGCACTGCATCATACAAAACAGCACTGCATCATACATCACAGCACTGTATTATACATCACAGCACTGTATCATACATCACAGCACTGCATCATACATCACAGCACTGCATCATACAAAACAGCACTGCATCATACATCACAGCACTGTATCATACATCACAGCACTATCATAAATAACAGCACTGCATCATACATCACAGCACTGTATCATAAATAACAGCACTGTATTATAAATAACAGCACTATCATAAATAACAGCACTATCATAAATAACAGCACTATCATAAATAACAGCACTATCACACATAAAAGCACTATCATAATCACAGCGCTGTATCATACATTACAGCACTGTATCACATATCACAGCACTGTATCACACATCACAGCACTGTATCATGCATCACACCACTGTATCACACATCACAGCACTGTATCACATATCACAGTACTGTATCACGCATCACAGCACTGTATCATGCATCACACCACTGTATCACACATCACAGCACTGTATCACACATCACAGCACTGTATCACACATCACAGCACTGTATCATGCATCACACCACTGTATCACACATCATAGCACTGTATCATAAATAACAGCACTGTACCACACATCACAGCACTATCATACATCACAGCACTGTACCATAAATAACAGCACTGTACCACACATCACAGCACTATCATACATCACAGCACTGTACCATAAATAACAGCACTGTACCACACATCACAGCACTATCATACATCACAGCACTGTATCATACATCACAGCACTATCACACATCACAGCACTGTACCATAAATAACAGCACTGTATCATACATCACAGCACTGTACCATAAATAACAGCACTGTATCATACATCACAGCACTGTGTCATACATCACAGCACTGGATCATACATCACAGCACTGTATCACACATCACAGCACTGTATCATACATCACAGCACTGTATCATACATCACAGCACTGTATAATACATCACAGCACTGTATCATACATCACAGCACTGGATCATACATCACAGCACTGTATCATACATCACAGCACTGTATCATACATCACAGCACTGTATCATACATCACAGCACTGTATCATACATCACAGCACTGGATCATACATCACAGCACTGTATCATACATCACAGCACTGTATCATACATCACAGCACTATATCATACATCACAGCACTGTATCATACATCACAGCACTGTATCATACATCACAGCACTGTATCATACATCACAGCACTGTATCATACATCACAGCACTGGATCATACATCACAGCACTGGATCATACATCACAGCACTGTACCATAAATAACAGCACTGTATCATACATCACAGCACTGTATCATACATCACAGCACTGTATCATACATCACAGCACTTTATCACACATCACAGCACTGTGTCATTCATCACAGCACTGTGTCATGCATCACAGCACTGGATCATACATCACAGCACTGTATCATACATCACAGCACTGTATCATACATCACAGCACTGTATCATACATCACAGCACTGTATCATACATCACAGCACTGTATCACATATCACAGCACTGTATCACACATCACACCACTGTGTCACACATCACACCACTGTGTCACACATCACAGCACTGTGTCACACATCACAGCACTGTGTCATGCATCACAGCACTGTGTCATACATCACAGCACTGTGTCATACATCACAGCACTGTATCACATATCACAGCACTGTGTCACACATCACATCACTGTGTCACACACCACAGCACTGTCACACATCACAGCACTGTGTCACACATCACAGCACTGTGTCACACATCACAGCACTGTGTCACACATCACAGCACTGTGTCATGCATCACAGCACTGTGTCATACATCACAGCACTGTGTCATACATCACAGCACTGTGTCATACATCACAGCACTGTGTCATACATCACAGCACTGTATCACACATCACAGCACTGTATCATACATCACAGAACTGTATCATACATACAGCATTGCATCATAAATAACAGCACTGTATCATACATCACAGCACTGTATCATACATCACAGCACTGTATCACACCTCACAGCACTGTATCACACATCACAGCACTATCACACAGCACTGGATCATACATCTCAGCACTGTACCATAAATAACAGCACTGTATCACACATCACAGCACTATCATACATCACAGCACTGTATCATACATCACAGCACTGTACCATAAATAACAGCACTGTATCATACATCACAGCACTGTGTCCTGCATCACAGCACTGTATCACACATCACAGCACTGTGTCATACATCACAGCACTAGATCATACATCACAGCACTGTGTCATACATCACAGCACTGTACCATAAATAACAGCACTGTATCATACATCACAGCACTGTATCATACATCACAGCACTGTATCACACATCACAGCACTGTATCACACATCACAACACTGTGTCATTCATCACAGCACTGTGTCATGCATCACAGCACTGGATCATACATCACAGCACTGTATCATACATCACAGCACTGTATCATACATCACAGCACTGTATCATACATCACAGCACTGTATCATACATCACAGCACTGTATCATACATCACAGCACTGTATCACATATCACAGCACTGTATCACACATCACAGCACTGTGTCACACATCACAGCACTGTGTCACACATCACAGCACTGTGTCATACATCACAGCACTGTGTCATACATCACAGCACTGTGTCATACATCACAGCACTGTATCACATATCACAGCACTGTGTCACACATCACAGCACTGTGTCACACACCACAGCACTGTCACACATCACAGCACTGTGTCACACATCACAGCACTGTGTCACACATCACAGCACTGTGTCACACATCACAGCACTGTGTCATGCATCACAGCACTGTCATACATCACAGCACTGTGTCATACATCACAGCACTGTGTCATACATCACAGCACTGTGTCATACATCACAGCACTGTATCACACATCACAGCACTGTATCATACATCACAGCACTGTATCATACATACAGCATTGCATCATAAATAACAGCACTGTATCATACATCACAGCACTGTATCATACATCACAGCACTGTATCACACCTCACAGCACTGTATCACACATCACAGCACTATCACACAGCACTGGATCATACATCACAGCACTGTACCATAAATAACAGCACTGTATCACACATTACAGCACTATCATACATCACAGCACTGTATCATACATCACAGCACTGTACCATAAATAACAGCACTGTATCATACATCACAGCACTGTGTCCTGCATCACAGCACTGTATCACACATCACAGCACTGTGTCATACATCACAGCACTAGATCATACATCACAGCACTGTGTCATACATCACAGCACTGTACCATAAATAACAGCACTGTATCATACATCACAGCACTGTATCATACATCACAGCACTGTATCACACATCACAGCACTGTATCACACATCACAGCACTGTGTCATACATCACAGCACTGGATCATACATCACAGCACTGTACCATAAATAACAGCACTGTATCATACATCACAGCACTGTATCATACATCACAGCACTGTATCACACATCACAGCACTGTATCACACATCACAGCACTGTATCACACATCACAGCACTGTCATACATCTCAGCACTGTGTCATGCATCACAGCACTGTGTTATGCATCACAGCACTGTGTCACACATCACAGCACTGTGTCATGCATCACAGCACTGTATCACACATCACAGCACTGTATCACACATCACAGCACTGTGTCATGCATCACAGCACTGTATCACACATCACAGCACTGTATCATACATCACAGCACTGTATCATACATCACAGCACTGTATCACACATCACAGCACTGTATCATACATCACAGCACTGTATCACACATCACAGCACTGTATCATACATCACAGCACTGTATCATACATCACAGCACTGTATCACACATCACAGCACTGTATCATACATCACAGCACTGTATCACACATCACAGCACTGTATCGCACATCACAGCACTATCACACATCACAGCACTGTATCATACATCACAGCACTGTATCATACATCACAGCACTGTGTCACACATCACAGCACAGTGTCACACATCACAGCACAGTGTCATACATCACAGCACTGTATCATACATCACAGCACTGTATCATGCATCACAGCACTGTATCATGCATCACAGCACTATCACACATCACAGCACTGTATCATACATCACAGCACTGTATCATGCATCACAGCACTGTATCACACATCACAGCACTGTGTCACACATCACAGCACTGTATCATACATCACAGCACTGTATCATACATCACAGCACTGTATCATACATCACAGCAATGTATCACACATCACAGCACTGTATCATACATCACAGCACTATATCATACATCACAGCACTGTATCATACATCACAGCACTGTATCATACATCACAGCACTGTATCATGCATCACAGCACTGTATCATACATCACAGCACTGTATCATACATCACAGCACTGTATCATACATCACAGCACTGTATCATACATCACAGCACTGTATCATACATCACAGCACTGTATCATACATCACAGCACTGTATCATGCATCACAGCACTGTATCATACATCACAGCACTGTATCATACATCACAGCACTGTATCATACATCACAGCACTGTATCATGCATTACAGCACTGTATCATACATCACAGCACTGTATCATACATCACAGCACTGTATCATACATCACAGCACTGTACTATACATCACAGCACTGTATCATACATCACAGCATTGTATCATACATCACGGCACTGTACTATACATCACAGCACTGTATCATACATCACAGCACTGTATCATACATCACAGCACTGTATCATACATCACAGCACTGTATCACACATCACAGCACTGTATCATACATCACAGCACTGTATCATACATCACAGCACTGTATCATACATCACAGCACTGTATCATACATCACAGCACTGTATCATACATCACAGCACTGTATCATACATCACAGCACTATATCATACATCACAGCACTGTATCACACATCCCAGCACTGTATCATACATCCCAGCACTGTATCATACATCACAGCACTGTATGATACATCACAGCACTATATCATACATCACAGCACTGTATCACACATCACAGCACTGTATCATACATCACAGCACTGTATCATACATCACAGCACTGTATCATACATCACAGCACTGTATCATACATCACAGCACTGTATCATACATCACAGCACTGTATCATACATCCCAGCACTGTATCATACATCACAGCACTGTATCATACATCACAGCACTGTATCATACATCACAGCACTGTATCATACATCCCAGCACTGTATCATACATCCCAGCACTGTATCATACATCACAGCACTGTATCATACATCACAGCACTGTATCACACATCACAGCACTGTATCACACATCACAGCACTGTATCACACATCACAGCACTGTATCATACATCACAGCACTGTATCATACATCACGGCACTGTACTATACATCACAGCAGTGTATCATACATCACAGCACTATATCATACATCACAGCACTGTATCATACATCACAGCACTGTATCATACATCACAGCACTGTATCAGACATCACAGCACTGTATCAGACATCACAGCACTGTATCATACATCACAGCACTGTATCATACATCACAGCACTGTATCATACATCACAGCACTGTATCATACATCACAGCACTGTATCATACATCACAGCACTGTATCATACATCACAGCACTGTATCATACATCACAGCACTGTATCATACATCACAGCACTGTATCATACATCACAGCACTGTATCATACATCACAGCACTGTATCATGCATCACAGCACTGTATCATGCATCACAATGTTTAAAAAAAATTCGACTCTTCCAATTTTTCAAATCCTCTCCGTTATTTTAGGTTAAATTATTTAAAATTAAATTACCTCACGTTAGTCTGGTGAGGTTACGTAAACTACAAAAACGTGAATTAAATAAAAACAAAAACGAAAACAAAAAAAAAAAGCAAATAAAAATAGCGGCCGACATACAAATGACAACGAGGCGGCATAATTATAACCATTAATTTTTAAAGGGGTGGACCGGTAAGCCAGCTGAAGGTCTCGGTTAGATGACCAAAAGCTTCAGCTGCGGGTTATCAATATGACTAAGACCCGCGTCAGGAAACACTTGTCCTGTTTCCTGGCAAACCCTACCTAACCTAACCTAACCTAACGATGCGACAAAGGAAAAACAGGAAACATTCAGTTCTGGAACTTTATCACCCGTTGTGCGAGAGTGGGGTTGCTTGGTTAATGGGGGTTTGAAGCCTATCGCCTACAAGACGATCAATGAAGTGTAATAATCGATATATTTTAGCTAAAAACTGAACTATATCAAAAAAAAAAAGTCTCAAACTAAGGCTGCATGCTACCTATTCCCCATCAATCAAGAATACTTTTATCCCTAAAATTGAGGTTAGAGTAAACACTAGATGTATTTACACTGAGAGATATATACCTCTCGGTGTATACATCTTGGGTGTTGTATGACAGTCCTAGACTCTTCATGGGAGTGACATCCATGGATGACACAGCAAAATCCTCATCCCACGCCAAGCATCTTTCAGTGGACCACTGACAACTATATGATGGCCACACACTTCATTATGAAAGCACACAAAGACTAAAGCAATGGAAAACTAGTAGAACTAAACAGTTCACGAGGACTGTAAGAGCCTAAAGTAAATCATATCGGATGATCTGATGTTCAATCAAAACAACACAATGACTATCATAGCCGCAACGACAGTGATAACCTGGATAACAAGAAGGTTCAAGACAAGAGATGCCAAGATAATGGTGATACTCTAAATCATTTGGAGTTTACTGAATATAACACTGCTGTACGTTACAGCTCTTTAATCCTGGAGAAATTGCAGCTCTGGAGGGCAGGCAAGAATGCATCATAATTTACGCCCGGAGATTACTATAGTAACTTGTTTAAGATCTGCACATTGAAATAACCGATTAGGACAGCGGGAGGCTAGTTACACGGTGCAACTTAATAGCCACTTTAGAAAGACGAGCCATAAGTATACACTAAAGGGATAATGCAATAAGCACGAATGGTTCAAAGGTGTTCAACACCCTACCTTCAAACACACAGGTAGAAAGGATTATCAACAAACCACTAACTGTTGATGGATCACACCATTAAAACCAGAAGGTCTGGTCCGAGACCGCACAGCAGGGGCAGTGACCCCCGGAAGCGACTCGAGGTAAGATCCCACCAACAACGTCCCCCCTTACATCTCCCTCCCCCACACCTCCTGGTATCATCATAATGCATATTGCTTGTTAGATTCAACTTTAAAAAAATAAGAAATTATTTATTTCAGACAGGCGCCAGAGAATTGATGGAATTATTCACCTAGCACATCATCCTGCCTCACCTCCCCCACCTTACCACCACTAAATTCCTGATCCCCCTCCTCACCATTCCAACCTCTCCCTCCCAAGCACCCCCACCCCCTTTCCTTATTTATATTAAACAAACTTGGGTACGACTGCATTGTGCTGCTATCCTTTTCTACGTGACAGCTGCACAGAAGGAAAGCTATGTTTACCTGTCACACTCCGTCACACAGGATGGAGTTAAATAATACATAAAGTAATGATGTTTGTCAGCCTGAGATAGGAGACTTCAGAAGGACGATGAGGATATTGTCAGGTTTTCTACACTGAGCTCACCCCACAGCATCCAACACCTCACCATGCTCATATCACCCACGACTCCCAGAAACCTTGCGGTTGGGAATGTGTTTTCATGCTGGATGGGGAGTCTGTCCCATTAAAATATTTCTGGAAGTCCGATGAGTATGCAGAGTAGATATTTGCATATCCGAGAAATACATACTGTGGAAATGTGTGAATGTTTTCTTTCAGGTAAAAGTGTCTTTGTTAAACCGTTTTGAGACTCGTTTACCATATTATGGATCTGAAGACAACTTGAAACTAAATCCGCGTTGGTGGTGGCGATGCTTTGTTTTTCAGGACACAGGACAATTATCTCTCGACAAAAGTGTCTGTCAGATGATAACCCATTAAGTAAAGTATCCGCTGATCTACTGAAACCAGGTTTCCACAATATTTTTATAATATAAGATCACTATACAGAAGAGTTGTAAGATAATGGCAAGTTCATCCGCTTTTAATGATTCCAAAACACTGTTCTTCTTTGAGGTTAGGCTGAGAGGGCGCTAATTAGAAGCTAACAGGTTGAGATCTCTTGCTTGTAAACAGATAGCTCACTGGTCCTCTTCTACTATGGCATAACACTTGTTTGTAAATTAATTAATTACGAGATTACCTCATGGTCGGAGTGTTCTCTGCATTCTTTAAGAATCATTGAAAGAGACCTATGAGGATCCGAGGACTTGCTTCGTTTTTTAATTTCTCAAGGTTTTAAATACATGTTAATAGCTCTACTTTCTCAAAACCATGTCTACTAGTTTAATCACACACATGCAAAAGCACGCTTGAGCATGGTAAAGCTCAAGCACATAGAAATCTCTACAGATGACCAATTAAAGGTTAAGATTCAGGATCAGAAGCAGAGTCTCAACCTCCTCTAAACCCAACTCGGCGAGTACATGCACACTAAAACAAAACTCACCTCCACTCCAATCAAGACCAACAAAGAAGAAAAACACAATAAAAACGGAAAAATTGCCAATTGAGAAAGAATTTACGAGCAGCAAGCGTGGACTAGGCAAGATCCTGTCGATTCCCTCGCCCATATATCGTAAGACCTGCGTGACGATGGCACCTGTGTGGCCCCAGTGCCACGCTAGGCACCACTACCCTGGGACACACTCTATAGCAACAACAACCACAGTACTACAGGAATTATGTGGTAATAATGTGAAAGTATTATTATATGGTGAATTATGCCTCCTACAGTAATTCTTTGAACTGTCTGCTAAACTCTGGCCATTTATTGAATTACCTTAGTTCCTGACGAAGGTTTATACTGAGAGGCCTCTAGCTCTTCTTACTAAACCCTCCCTGCAGTTTACACACACACACACACGTGTGTGTGTGTGTGTGTGTGTGTGTGTGTGTACTCACCTATTTGTGGTTGCAGGGGTCGAGTCCTAGCTCCTGGCCCCGCCTCTTCACCGGTTGCTACTAGGCCCTCTCTCTCCCCGCTCCATGAGCTTTATCAAACCTCGTCTTAAAACTGTGTGTGTGTGTGTGTGTGTGTGTGTGTGTGTGTGTGTGTGTGTGTGTGTGTGTGTGTGTGTGTGTGTGTGTGTGTGTGTGTGTGTGTGTGTGTGAGGTAGAAAGAGAGAGAATTTAACCAAAAGAAGCAAGGAAGAGAAGAATGAATGGCAAGAAAAGACAAAAAAAAAAAGCACATGAAACATGAACAAGAAAACAAAGAGAGTACAAAAGAAAGAAAAATAGACTGACATGGAAAAGAAAAGCACTGGAACTTAACAAACATGATGAAAAAACACTGGTACAAAAACATTTCTGAGATTCTTTCTCAAAATCGTATCAGTGATTTCTTCCCATCAAAATGAAAATATAGTTTTAGGCTTCACTGAATTCAGTTTGTGTAATGTTTGCATGTTCCTTGAGGTCACTCTTTACAGACAGGCAAACAGACAGACATGCAGGCAGACTGGCAGACAGGAATCTAGCAGACACAACAGGTAGACGGAGGCAAGCAGAAAGGTAGATACACACAGGTAAGCAGGATGGAAGGTGGGCAGGAAGACTAGCACGCAGACAAAGGAATAGGTAGACAGAGATATGCAGACAGGTAGATAGACATAGGTAAGCAAGCTGGAAGGTAGGCAGACAAACAGGACGCAGGCAGGCAGACAGGAAGGCTGTCCTGCAGGCTGGTAGACAAGAAGCAGATAGGGAAGCAGCATGCAGGCAGGCAAGCAGGCAGGCAAGCAGGCAGGCAGGCAGGCAGGCAGGCAGGCAGGCAGGCAGGCAGGCAGGCAGGCAGGCAGGCAGGCAGGCAGGCAGGCAAGCAAGCAGGCAGGCAGGCAGAAAGACAGACACACTCAGGTAAAGACGGGCAGACAGGTAGAGTCAGAAAATCCCAGACACAAGCACAGACTTAACGAATATGAATGACGTCACCATAATATAACGCCGCCGTTAGCAACAAAACAGCTATAACAATAACAGTAACGACAACTTTCCGTCGGTAGAGTAACGTTATAATTCGGCAACGGCAAGTGTAATAAGAGTCACTGTAACATTTCAATAACAGCGCCACAATGATAACATTAGCACTTCCACAACAGCTTCACAGCGAAAACGCTGTTACAGTACCGGAGTAACATGGCGTCACAGCAGGCAGTAACACAGCGTTACTGCGATAACACTGAGATAACACAATGTTTAACATCAGCAGCGTCACGAGGCCAGCGAAGCGAAATGAAGCAACGAATAAAAGAAGAAAGAGAAAAACAACCGGTGAGAAAAATCAATGACAGGGGGAGACACTACTCTTCCTGAGGTCGGGAGGTCACCTGAGAGAGAGAGAGAGAGAGAGAGAGAGAGAGAGAGAGAGAGAGAGAGAGAGAGAGAGAGAGAGAGACAGACAGACAGACAGACAGACAGACAGACAGACTTTCCCTGTAGACTGGGTGACTAGCTAGCATTACTTAACATCTACCAATTTAGCCAAACACAGGGAGCAACTTCACCTGAGCACATGGACGAACTTCACCTACCACAGGGATCAGCTTCACCTAGGACAGGGATCAGCTTCACCTAGGACAGGGATCAGCTTCACCTAGGACAGGGATCAGCTTCACCTAGGACAGAGTGACTGGCCGTCATTCTGGAAGACAAACATACTTGGTCAACACGCATGGATGATGCAGGAAGAAGACATGTGACTGCAGATACCCTCAAGGAGAGGGACACTAATGCATTTATTCAATATATCTGTATTGGAAACGTTTCGGTCCTGGGTCCTTGATCAGGAGACCAAATTCTAGGGATAATTAGCACGTTCTCGTTCTCCATGACTACAGTTATCGAACCCGTTCCCAGCATTCTGGAATGCTTCGAACAGCTCCAAAATCCTCAATGGCGGAACTTCAAACGTTCACAAAAGGGGTATGCCAAAGTATTGGTATAAGCTAATTTTGATGGTGTTAGCATTGACAAAAATTTTGCTATCGTGCGGTCACTAGTTCTGATCACTTCAAACACGCAGGAAAGAGCCGTGAGAAGATAAACAAGGACCGGTAAGCCTGCTGTAGTGCTCATTATGTTCTTACGACACTAACTCACACAGACTTGGAGACACTAACCTCATGTTCGTCTTGTTATGCAGAAGCATAACAATAAGAACATTGCAACACACCAGATGTCAAAATTTTTATTTTTTATTATCACACTGGCCGATTCCCACCAAGGCAGGGTGGCCCGAAAAAGAAAAACTTTCACCATCATTCACTCCATCACTGTCTTGCCAGAAGGGTGCTTTACACTACAGTTTTTAAACTGCAACATTAACACCCCTCCTTCAGAGTGCAGGCACTGTACTTCCCATCTCCAGGACTCAAGTCCGGCCTGCCGGTTTCCCTGAATCCCTTCATAAATGTTACTTTGCTCACACTCCAACAGCACGTCAAGTATTAAAAACCATTTGTCTCCATTCACTCCTATCAAACACGCTCACGCATGCCTGCTGGAAGTCCAAGCCCCTCGCACACAAAACCTCCTTTACCCCCTCCCTCCAACCCTTCCTAGGCCGACCCCTACCCCGCCTTCCTTCCACTACAGACTGATACACTCTGGAAGTTATTCTGTTTCGCTCCATTCTCTCTACATGTCCGAACCACCTCAACAACCCTTCCTCAGCCCTCTGGACAACAGTTTTGGTAATCCCGCACCTCCTCCTAACTTCCAAACTACGAATTCTCTGCATTATATTCACACCACACATTGCCCTCAGACATGACATCTCCACTGCCTCCAGCCTTCTCCTCGCTGCAACATTCATCACCCATGCTTCACACCCATATAAGAGCGTTGGTAAAACTATACTCTCATACATTCCCCTCTTTGCCTCCAAGGACAAAGTTCTCTGTCTCCACAGACTCCTAAGTGCACCACTCACTCTTTTTCCCTCATCAATTCTATGATTCACCTCATCTTTCATAGACCCATCCGCTGACACGTCCACTCCCAAATATCTGAATACGTTCACCTCCTCCATACTCTCTCCCTCCAATCTGATATTCAATCTTTCATCACCTAATCTTTTTGTTATCCTCATAACCTTACTCTTTCCTGTATTCACCTTTAATTTTCTTCTTTTGCACACCCTACCAAATTCATCCACCAATCTCTGCAGCTTCTCTTCAGAATCTCCCAAGAGCACAGTGTCATCAGCAAAGAGCAGCTGTGACAACTCCCACCCTGTGTGTGATTCTTTATCTTTTAACTCCACGCCTCTTGCCAAGACCCTCGCATTTACTTTTCTTACAACCCCATCTATAAATATATTAAACAACCACGGTGACATCACACATCCTTGTCTAAGGCCTACTTTTACTGGGAAAAAATTTCCCTCTTTTCTACATACTCTAACTTGAGCCTCACTATCCTCGTAAAAACTCTTCACTGCTTTCAGTAACCTACCTCCTACACCATACACTTGCAACATCTGCCACATTGCCCCCCTATCCACCCTGTCATACGCCTTTTCCAAATCCATAAATGCCACAAAGACCTCTTTAGCCTTATCTAAATACTGTTCACTTATATGTTTCACTGTAAACACCTGGTCCACACACCCCCTACCTTTCCTAAAGCCTCCTTGTTCATCTGCTATCCTATTCTCCGTCTTACTCTTAATTCTTTCAATTATAACTCTACCATACACTTTACCAGGTACACTCAACAGACTTATCCCCCTATAATTTTTGCACTCTCTTTTATCCCCTTTGCCTTTATACAAAGGAACTATGCATGCTCTCTGCCAATCCCTAGGTACCTTACCCTCTTCCATACATTTATTAAATAATTGCACCAACCACTCCAAAACTATATCCCCACCTGCTTTTAACATTTCTATCTTTATCCCATCAATCCCGGCTGCCTTACCCCCTTTCATTTTACCTACTGCCTCACGAACTTCCCCCACACTCACAACTGGCTCTTCCTCACTCCTACAAGATGTTATTCCTCCTTGCCCTATACACGAAATCACAGCTTCCCTATCTTCATCAACATTTAACAATTCCTCAAAATATTCCCTCCATCTTCCCAATACCTCTAACTCTCCTCTCCTATTTTTAACTGACAAATCCATTTGTTCTCTAGGCTTCCTTAACTTGTTAATCTCACTCCAAAACTTTTTCTTATTTTCAACAAAATTTGTTGATAACAGCTCACCCACTCTCTCATTTGCTCTCTTTTTACATTGCTTCACCACTCTCTTAACCTCTCTCTTTTTCTCCATATACTCTTCCCTCCTTGCATCACTTCTACTTTGTAAAAACTTCTCATATGCTAACTTTTTCTCCCTTACTACTCTCTTTACATCATCATTCCACCAATCGCTCCTCTTCCCTCCTGCACCCACTTTCCTGTAACCACAAACTTCTGCTGAACACTCTAACACTACATTTTTAAACCTACCCCATTCCTCTTCGACCCCATTGCCTATGCTCTCATTAGCCCATCTATCCTCCAATAGCTGTTTATATCTTACCCTAACTGCCTCCTCTTTTAGTTTATAAACCTTCACCTCTCTCTTCCCTGATGCTTCTATTCTCCTTGTATCCCATCTACCTTTTACTCTCAGTGTAGCTACAACTAGAAAGTGATCTGATATATCTGTGGCCCCTCGATAAACATGTACATCCTGAAGTCTACTCAACAGTCTTTTATCTACTAATACATAATCCAACAAACTACTGTCATTTCGCCCTACATCATATCGTGTATACTTATTTATCCTCTTTTTCTTAAAATATGTATTACCTATAACTAAACCCCTTTCTATACAAAGTTCAATCAAAGGGCTCCCATTATCATTTACACCTGGCACCCCAAACTTACCTACCACACCCTCTCTAAAAGTTTCTCCTACTTTAGCATTCAGGTCCCCTACCACAATTACTCTCTCACTTGGTTCAAAGGCTCCTATACATTCACTTAACATCTCCCAAAATCTCTCTCTCTCCTCTGCATTCCTCTCTTCTCCAGGTGCATACACGCTTATTATGACCCACTTCTCGCATCCAACCTTTACTTTAATCCACATAATTCTCGAATTTACACATTCATATTCTCTTTTCTCCTTCCATAACTGATCATTTAACATTACTGCTACCCCTTCCTTTGCTCTAACTCTCTCAGATACTCCAGATTTAATCCCATTTATTTCCCCCCACTGAAACTCTCCTACCCCCTTCAGCTTTGTTTCGCTTAGAGCCAGGACATCCAACTTCTTTTCATTCATAACATCAGCAATCATCTGTTTCTTGTCATCCGCACTACATCCACGCACATTTAAACAACCCAGTTTTATAAAGTTTTTCTTCTTCTCTTTTTTAGTAAATGTATACAGGAGAAGGGGTTACTAGCCCATTGCTCCCGGCATTTTAGTCGCCTCATACGACACGCATGGCTTACGGAGGAAAGATTCTTTTCCACTTCCCCATGGACAATAGAAGAAATAAAAAAGAAGAAGAGCTATTTAGAATAAGGAGAAAATCCTAGATGTATGTATATATATATATGCATGTGCGTGTCTGTGAAGTGTGACCAAAGTGTAAGTAGGAGTAGCAAGATATCCCTGTTATCTAGCGTGTTTATGAGACAGAAAAAGAAAACCAGCAATCCTACCATCATGCAAAACAGTTACAGGTTTTTGTTTCACAGTCATCTGGCAGGACGGTAGTACTTCCCTGGGTGGTTGCTGTCTACCAACCTATCTACAGGAAAAAATTTTGGTTGTATCTTTTAATGAGAGTTTGTCATGCTTTTTACATTCTGATTTTTATATTCATAAGGATCATTGGGATCATGCAGTGCCTGGGATTATTCAGGCTTTTGAAATTCTTTTAATGTAAAGATTAAAGAATGAAAATACAATGGTAAAAAAGTGCTGAAGAAAAAGCTTTCCCAACGTCACAATATTCTGTTTATCGTAATTAGTGTAAATAAAGCTCAGGAATAAATATATATATATATATATATATATATATATATATATATATATATATATATATATATATATATATATATATATATATATATATGCAGTAAGATCACAGTAAACAGGTGATTTCAGAATGTGCAAAATAACCACTGTGAAAGAACAGTGAAATTCCAAGCGCTTTCGTGGCTACTAACATTATCAAGGAACAACCATTGCTCCTTGATAATGCAAATAGTCACGAAAGCGCTTGGAATTTCACTATTCTCTGACAGTGGTTGTTTTGAGCATATATATATATATATATATATATATATATATATATATATATATATATATATATATATATATATATATATATATATATATATATATATATGTATATATATGTATGTCGTTCCGAATATGTAAAACTTGCGATCTTGGCTTAAACAGCAACGCTCAACTTGCCATGTAAGACAAGCAAAAATTTGTGTATGCAATAATCTCGCAAAAATCATTCTAAACCTAACGAAAAAATATATTTCATTGTGTTTATTATTAAATTATTGTAAAAGTATCTAAAATATATTTAGTTGGATTAGGCTAAAATAAATGGGCTTGTTATAATAAGGTTAGGTAAGTTTTCTAAGATTCTGTTGGTGCAAAATTAAAAATTTTCACATTAACATTATTGAAAAAAATATATCTTTAAACGTGTAAGAGAAAATTTTAGAAAGGACTTAATTTTAAGTAAGTTCTTGTTAACTGACCAGTTTTACCTATTAGGCACGACACACACACACACACACACACACACACACACACACACACACAATACACAATACACACACACATATATATATACATATATATATATATATATATATATATAATTTATTTCAACAAGTCGGCCGTCTCCCACCTAGGCAGGGTGACCCAAAAAGAAAATCCCCAAAGAGAAAATACTTTCATCATCATTCAACATTTTCACCTCACTCACACATAATCACTGTTTTTGCAGAGATGCCCAGATACAACAGTTTAGAAGCATATATAAAGATGCAATATAAAAAGTGACCTGAAATAATATAATAAACTCCCTATAGAATATAATATCAGGCCCCAATTATATATATACCGTCCTATTACACATCCCTCCAAACTGCCAATATCCCAAACCCCTCCTTTAAGGTGCAGGCATTGTACTTCCAATTTCCAGAACTCAAGTCCGGCTATATAAAAATAACCGGTTTCCCTGAATCCCTTCACTAAATATTACTTTGCTCATACTCCAACAGCTCGTCAGGTCCCAAAAACCATTCGTCTCCATTCACTATCTAACACGCTCATGCACGCTTGCTGGAAGTCCAAGCCCCTCTCCCACAAATCCTCCTTAAACCCCTCCCTCCAACCTTTTCGATGACGACCCCTACCCAGTCTTCCTTTCCCTACAGATTTATACGCTCTCCATGTCATTCTACTTTGATCCATTCTCTCTAAATGACCAAACCACCTCAACAATCCCTCTTCAGCCCTCTGACTAATACTTTTAACTCCACGCCTTCTCCTAGTTTCCACACTACGAATTCTCTGCATAATATTTACCCCACACATAGCCCTTAGACAGGACATCTCCACTGCCTCCAACCGCCTCCTCGCTGCTGCATTTACAACCCAAGCTTCACACCCATATAAGAGTGTTGGTACTACTATACTTTCATACATTCCCTTCTTTGCCTCCATTGATAAGGCTTTTTGTCTCCACATATACCTCAACGAACCACTCACCTTTTTTCCCTCATTAATTCTATGGTTAAATTCATCCTTCATAAACCCATCCGCTGACACATCAACTCCCAAATATCTGAAAATATTCACTTCTTCCATACTCCTTCTATCTAATGTGATAAATTTTTCTTTATCTAAATCATTTGATACCCTCATCACCTTACTCTTATCTATGCTCACTTTCAACTTTCTACCTTTACACATCCTCCCAAACTCGTCCACTAACCTTTGCAACTTTCCATTAGATTCACCCTAAAGCACAGCATCATCAGCAAAAAGTGACTGTGTCAACTCCCATTTTGAATTTGATTCTCCATAATTTAATCCCACCCCTCTCCCCAACACCCTAGCATTTACTTCTTTTACAACCCCATCTATAAATATATTAAACAACCATGGTGACATTGCACATCCTTGTCTAAGACCTACTTTTACCGGGAAGTATTCTCCCTCTCTTCTACACACCCTAATCTGAGCCTCACTATCCTCATAAAAACTCTTTACAGCATTTAGTAACTTACCACCTATTCCATATACTTGCAACATCTGCCACATTGCTCCTCTATCCACTGTATCACATGTCTTTTCTAAATCCATAAATGCAATGAAAAATTCCTTACCTTTATTTAAATACTGTTCACATATATGCTTCAATGTAAACACTTGATCTACACATTCCCTACCCACTCTGAAACCTCCTTGCTCATCCGCAATCCCACATTCTGTCTTACCTCTAATTCTTTCAATAATAACCCTACCGTACAATTTTCCTGGTATACTCAGTAAACTTATTCCCCTATAAAAAATTTCTTCTTTTTCTTTACAGTAGGCATTTTAGTTGACTTTTAAAACACGCATGGCTTACGGAAGAAAGATTCTTATTCCACTTCCCCATGGATATAAAAGGAAAAGCAGTAAGCACAAGAACTATTAAGAAAAAAATCAAAGAAAACTCAGATGAGTGTGTGTATATAAACGTGTACATGTATGTGCAGTGTGACCGAAGTGTAAGTAGAACAAGACGAACCTGAAATCTTACATGTTTATGAGAGAAAAAAAAGACTCACCTGGCAGGACGGTAGTACCTCCCTGGGTGGTTACTGTCTACCAACCTACTACCTAAAATAATGTGTGTATATATATATATATATATCGTGCCGAATAGGCAAAACTTGCGATCTTGGCTTAAATAGCAACGCTCATCTTGCCATATAGGACAAGTGAAAATTTGTGTATGCAATAATTTCGCCAAAATCACTCTGAACCTAACGAAAAAAGTATATTTCATTGTGTTTGTTTAGTATTAAATTATTGTAAACAAATCTAAAATATATTTAGTTAGGTTAGGCTAAAATAAATTGTTCTTGTTATAATAAGGTTAGGTAAGTTTTCTAAGTTTCTTTTGGTGCAAAATTAAAACTTTTTACATTAACATTAATGAAAAAAATATATCTTTAAATGTATAAGAGAAATTTTTAGAAAGGACTTAATTTTAAATGAGTTCTTGCTAATTGACCAGTTTTACATATTCGGCACGACATTATATATATATATATATATATATATATATATATATATATATATATATATATATATATATATATATATATATATATATATATATATATAGGACAAATAGGAAAGACCCAGCAGACAAGGTTAAGTAAGATAAAATTATGTAACAACCGGATAGGAGTCCAGCATCCTGTGTATAAGCTCACAAGTCACTTGTTAGACTGGAAACGTAATGAAAATATAATTTGTTTCAATTTTATTTATGTTAAAAGAAGCATTCGTGAATCCCGTCCTCGGGATATTCAAATCTGATCATTTTTCTGGGTGGAGAATGTAATCAATAGATTCAAGAAGAACATCTTCTTCGGGATACGAGCAGTGTGCTTTTAAAGTTTCTTCTCCTGATGACTGTGCGAGCAGTGATAGTGATAGTTTGTGATGTGTAAAGCGTTAAGTCGATAATGGTACAACCTGGACTGTCATAATTAACAGCGTATACGCATGAGACAGTACTGTGGTGAGCCATCTGGGCTCTGACGGGCAGGACAATGTCAATTCGCCTTTTATTAGGCACCAGCAGACCAGTGCAGTAACAGATCAGCTTCTAGAACAACAGTACAACTGAATTATTAGCGGTAGCAGTATTAACAGGGGAAAGTAGCAGCGTCAAGAAAAGTACCACCAGAAGCCAAAGACATAATTAGGACCAACTCGAACAAGAGCCTCTTAATCCAGAACGATGAGATTTATTTTTCAAGTTATATCAACAAACATTAAAAACACAAAAATAACAAAATAATGCACAGAGGGGACATTACAAAAACTTCAGTAGTAAAAGCAATAACATTAGTAAAAACAGCAGTGATAAAAGTAACAGTAGCCTAAGCAGCAACAACAGCAGCCTCAACAGCAGGACCACCAACAGTAAAGGCAACGTCATTAATAATCCACCAGCAATATTGCACTGGCAGCGTTATAACCTGGCCACAGACACACAGACACGACACAAACACGCACAGACAAGACATAGACAAAGCCATATAAGACAAAGAGACACAAAGCACGTCTGCCATTTTCTCCCTCACGAGTTTCATTCCGCATTTTTGAGGTGGCTGTTGGGAGTGTCCTTTATCAGTGACCGTCCATTTCAAGTCTGTCTGCCTGTTAAGCATTTAAGACTGTCTACATTTACACATTCTCACGTTTCCAAACCTAACCTATCAACCCCCTACATGTCCTGTCCTTTCGTAAACTACCCCTATTTCAATCTGTTCTCACCAGGTCTGTTGTTAATTCCTACCTATTCCTAAATATATATTCCATTTTCTCAGGTTTATCAAGGTCTATTTGTGAATGACCCGTGAATTCCTGTACAATGCCATTTACTCTTATCAACTTCAAATCAAATTTTCCTCTTCTTTTGTTCATTCTACCTCGTTCTATTACTGTATCTATTCCAGCTCATTCTTATACATTCCCACGCATCAAAATGAATGATGTTTTCCTCTGGTGCTAACCGCATTGATCCCTGGGCTACACATACACATATATACTTTACCTCACGTGTGATATACACTTAGTATGCAGCACATACTGTACATGTACCCATCACCTAGGACACAAATAGTCCATTTAATCTGTGGAAGAAATTGCAAAAGAAATAATTTTGGTGGTAACTTATTTTAAGTCATGCCTTGCATATGAAGATGAAGACGAATATGGGCGCTAAAACGTTTTAATGGTTTTATTTAAAAAAAAATAGAATCAGGTGTTTTTCTTTGTTGCTGCTTTAATCTTATTCGTATATATAATATATACATTATATATATATATATATATATATATATATATATATATATATATATATATATATATATAAAAATATATATATATATATATATATATATATATATATATATATATATATATATATATATATATATATATATATATATATATTCATTTAATATAAAAATTAATTATTTTGTAACAAAAGAACCTTAGGAAACTTACCTAACCTTATTATAACAAGAGCAATTTAATTTATCTTAATCCAGCTAAATATATTTTATATAGGTTTACAATAATTTAATAATAAACGAACACAATGAAATATATTTTTTTCGTTAGGTTCAGAATGATTTTTTTCGAAATTATTGCATACACAAAGTTTCGCTTGCCTTATTCGGCAAGAAAAGCGTTGTTATTTAAGCTAAAATCGCAAGTTTTACCTATTTGGCACGACATATATATATATATATATATATATATATATATATATATATATATATATATATATATATATATATATAATATGTGTGTGTGTGTGTGTGTGTGTGTGTGTGTGTGTGTGTGTGTAAATTGACACTTAGCATATTTTGTTTCATAATCTTTTGTCAGACTAAACATTTAAATTTCCTCCCACTATTTTTTTTTTTTTTTGAGGGGAGACATCTGTTGTAAACATTTTCGTAAGCGAAAGATGGTCAGCGTGACAAACTTCATGACATATATCCAAAAATAAACCCGTCTGGGTTTTTGAGCACAAGAAGTGGTGGGAGACGTGATCCTCCGTCTACTCGCAAAGCAAAAAGTATGCTCTCGTAGCCAGGCTTTCCGACACGCCTGTTGTGTTCAATCATTGTCGAGATATGATATTTCTTTCTGTTGAGATCTGATGAGTATGGACTGTGTGAGCTGCACGGAGCCTTAGAACCGTCAACAAAGTGTAGTGCTCCGAGACAGCAACTAAAGTACGGAAACACAATACCCACACAACTGCAGTGAAATCTGTGCTTCAAAAAGACAGAAATAAATATTGTAACAATAAATGGTATCAGTCGTGTCTTCAAAATAAAAGAAAACTGACAGAACTAAATTCAACGTATCGTACTGTTCGTTCTCATGAACATGGTTCCCCCTCTCAGTGAACATGGCATATTTTGCAGACAGCTTAAAAATTATTAGGGGAAAGAGGAAAGGCTATGACGTCTTCTCTGTAACACCCACTGATTTTTTCACTCAACTATTGAAAGATGTGCAAAAATCACATCAACAACTGGGTTCATAATGGTGAAAAAGTTGGATTATGTTTGCGCAAACTTGCATTACCGCAAAGGGTATTTGTCATCAGGTACGCAACACAAACCTCTCGAGTTTCAGGACTGAAATTCATCTTGTGCTGATGCTAATCAGCGTAATATCGCTACTTGTGTTATAACTGACAAAACTGTAAATGCATACAAAGCAAAACAGGCGAGTTGTAAAATCCCAGAATCAATGGTGGGAACAAAGTTGTGGACAACATGTTCATGAAAAATGACCTGGTCATCACAATGGGGAACAAGGTTTTTGCTAAAAACAAAGCCGAGTTGTGTGGCCACCCTTCAGTTTGAATCAGGGGGACCTCTTCGGGACTGAAGAAGCCCCTGGTGGGCGAAACGTATCCTCAGTATCTTAATACCCGCACACGCATCTTCCTTACATACAGAGACCAAGAAGGAAGCTAGCACTTGCTGACGCAGTTTAGACAACAAGCAAAGAGGCTGACATACCTCCACCACCACAATTTTTAAAGCGGAAGACCTCGGTCAGATGACCAAAAGCTCCAGCTACGGGTCATCATACGAGTAAAAACCCGCGTCAGGAAACGCTTGTCCTGTTTCCTGACAAACTTTACCTAACTTAACCCCAGGAGAGAAAGAATACATCCTCGATGATGTCTCGCTACTCCATCAACGGCTACGTGATACTACATCTGGCTTGTGTCTACAAGATGCATGTTAACTGTGTTATCAGACTGTACTACAAATATCCCGTAGCTGGTTTCGATGAGCCGGCATGTCCACGAAGGATGCAAGACATCTTTGTTGCTAAAGAAGAGGCACCTCCGGTCTTCAAGTGACTCTTGGGTGAGATGTTCATCACGATGAAGAACGAACACTTCTTGGACAATACAAACAGATCGTATATCATGCCCGGTGAGAAATTGCAAGAAAGTGGATGAAAGTGGAGAAGCTGAGCACCGTCCACGATGAGCGCTGAGCCCAATCTGTGGTAGTGTGAAGGTAATGAGCAGCGTCCGTGGTAGTGAGAAAATTATTGAGCAGCGTCCGTGGTAGTGAGAAGGTATTGAGCAACGTCCGTGGTAGTGAGAAGGTATTGAGTAGAGTCCGTGGTATTGAGCGGGGGCACTCTTCTGGCTTGGTGGTTGAGGGCAGGAACGTGACTCCTCTGTGTCATTGAGAAGGGCGGCTAAAGTCCAACCCGCAGCTTGAGTATAATATTAACGTATAAGCTCTACCATCTGACTGCTAAAGATGGTGGTGGTAGTTTCAATTTCAATATGCTTTATTTCATAAATATGCAGTACAGAATAAATACACACCAAATTACATGTGCCAGAAAAATAGTCTGGTATATGTAATAGCAACAGAAGTGATGGTAATACAAGAAGAAGAAGCAGAAGAAGAAGCAAAAGCAAAAGCAAAAGCAGAAGAAGCAGAAGAAGCAGCAGAAGCAGAAGAAGAAGCAGAAGAAGAAGAAGAAGAAGAAGAAGCAGAAGAAGAAGAAGAAGAAGAAGAAGAAGAAGAAGAAGAAGAAGAAGAAGAAGAAGAAGAAGAAGAAGAAGAAGAAGAAGAAGAAGAAGAAGAAGAAGAAGAAGAAGCAGCAGCAGCAGCAGCAGCAGCAGCAGCAGCAGCAGCAGCAGCAGCAGCAGCAGCAGCAGCAGCAGCAGCAGCAGCAGCAGCAGCAGCAGCAGCAGCAGCAGCAGCAGCAGCAGCAGCAGCAGCAGCAGCAGCAGCAGCAGCAGCAGCAGCAGCAGCAGCAGCAGCAGCAGCAGCAGCAGCAGCAGCAGCAGCAGCAGCAGCAGCAGCAGCAGCAGCAGCAGCAGCAGCAGCAGCAGCAGCAGCAGCAGCAGCAGCAGCAGCAGCAGCAGCAGCAGCAGCAGCAGCAGCAGCAGCAGCAGCAGCAGCAGCAGCAGCAGCAGCAGCAGCAGCAGCAGCAGCAGCAGCAGCAGCAGCAGCAGCAGCAGCAGCAGCAGCAGCAAAAATAACAATACAACAACCATGGAGAGAGGTGATACAATCTACTCATAAGAAAGCGATGAGAAAATGTGTTAAATATTTTGTACTCTAGCAGGACTCGAACACGTAAGATGACGAGTAAAACCTTAAAAACTTTTTTACATTCAGTTTGCTCTTACCTTTCTTTTCCACTGTATTCCTTAATAGTTCGTATCATTCATGCATTGCTTATCAGGTTTGAAACCCATCGACAACACGAGTCGCTAACGCTGCGTGTAACCTGTATACCATCTGTGAAGGATACCGTAATTTCTCAGGTATACATTAGGGCAAGCTCTCAAAGTATATACACTGAGATACACCTCTTGGTATATATATTTAACAGAAAAATCTGATATTAAATGGGAACTGTCACAGTTGCTCTTTGTTGATGACACAGTGCTTTATGACACAGTGCTTTGTTGATGACAGTGCTTTGTTTATGACACAGTGCTTTGTTGATGACACAGTGCTTTGTTGATGACAGTGCTTTGTTTATGACACAGTGCTTTGTTGATGACACAGTGCTTTGTTGATGACAGTGCTTTGTTTATGACACAGTGCTTTGTTGATGACACAGTGCTTTGTTGATGACAGTGCTTTGTTTATGACAGTGCTTTGTTTATGACAGTGCTTTGTTGATGACACAGTGCTTTGTTGATGACACAGTGCTTTGTTGATGACACAGTGCTTTGTTGATGACACAGTGCTTTGTTGATGACAGTGCTTTGTTGATGACACAGTGCTTTGTTGATGACACAGTGCTTTGTTGATGACACAGTGCTTTGTTGATGACACAGTGCTTTGTTGATGACACAGTGCTTTGTTGATGACACAGTGCTTTGTTGATGACACAGTGCTTTGTTGATGACACAGTGCTTTGTTGATGACACAGTGCTTTGTCGATGACACAGTGCTTTGTTGATGACACAGTGCTTTGTTGATGACACAGTGCTTTGTTGATGACACAGTGCTTTGTTGATGACAGTGCTTTGTTGATGACACAGTGCTTTGTTGATGACAGTGCTTTGTTTATGACACAGTGCTTTGTTTATGACACAGTGCTTTGTTTATGACACAGTGCTTTATGACACAGTGCTTTGTTGACACAGTGCTTTGTTGATGACAGTGCTTTGTTGATGACAGTGCTTTGATGACACAGTGCTTTGTTGATGACACAGTGCTTTGTTGATGACAGTGCTTTGTTGATGACAGTGCTTTATGACACAGTGCTTTGTTGATGACAGTGCTTTGATGACACAGTGCTTTGTTGATGACAGTGCTTTATGACACAGTGCTTTGTTGATGACACAGTGCTTTATGACACAGTGCTTTGTTTATGACAGTGCTTTGTTTATGACACAGTGCTTTGTTGATGACAGTGCTTTGTTTATGACAGTGCTTTGTTGATGACACAGTGCTTTGTTTATGACAGTGCTTTGTTTATGACAGTGCTTTGTTGATGACACAGTGCTTTGTTGATGACACAGTGCTTTGTTGATGACACAGTGCTTTGTTGATGACACAGTGCTTTGTTGATGACAGTGCTTTGTTGATGACACAGTGCTTTGTTGATGACACAGTGCTTTGTTTATGACACAGTGCTTTGTTGATGACACAGTGCTTTGTTGATGACAGTGCTTTGTTTATGACAGTGCTTTGTTGATGACAGTGCTTTGTTGATGACACAGTGCTTTGTTTATGACAGTGCTTTGTTTATGACAGTGCTTTGTTTATGACAGTGCTTTGTTGATGACACAGTGCTTTGTTGATGACAGTGCTTTGTTGATGACAGTGCTTTGTTGATGACAGTGCTTTGTTGATGACACACTGCTTTGTTGACAGTGCTTTGTTAATGACACAGTGCTTTGTTAATGACAGTGCTTTGTTAACGACAGTGTTTTGTTGATGACAGTGCTTTGTTAATGACACAGTGCTTTGTTGATGACAGTGCATTGTTAATGACACAGGGCTTTGTTGATGACAGTGCTTTGATGACACAGTGCTTTGCTGATGACAGTGCTTTGTTGATGACAGTGCTTTGTTAATGACACAGTGCTTTGCTGATGCCACAGTGCTTTGTTAATGACACAGTGCTTTGCTGATGCCACAGTGCTTTGTTGATGACACAGTGCTTTGTTGATGACACAGTGCATTGTTGATGACACAGTGCTTTGTTGATGACACAGTGCATTGTTGATGACACAGTGCATTGTTGATGACACAGTGCTTTGTTGATGACACAGTGCATTGTTGATGACACAGTGCTTTGTTGATGACACAGTGCATTGTTGATGACACAGTGCTTTGTTGATGACACAGTGCATTGTTGATGACACAGTGCATTGTTGATGACACAGTGCATTGTTGATGACACAGTGCATTGTTGATGACACAGTGCTTTACTCAGTTCTGTGTTGATGGATGTTGTTCTTGACTTAGATTTGGCATAAGAAACGAAATATTTTGGTTTCTTTCAATTTCATCTGTGGCTTATAGTTCTTCCCGCGTATCTTGATTCCTTTAGCTTAAGTTCGATGTTTGCTTTAGCAAGATTCGTAAGAAAAGTTGCAGAAAAGTTGGAAGAAGTGTTGTGACTGTCAATGTGACGTGGGTGTCTTGTTTACTGTGACGACGGTTTGACGTTTACTGTGATATGAGATTTATTGTGACGATGGTACGACGTTTATCGTAACGTGGGTGTGACGTTTATTGTAACGCGGGTGTGACGTTTATTGTAACGTGGGTGTGACGTTTATTGTAACGCGGGTGTGACGTTTATTGTAACGCGGGTGTGACGTTTATCGTAACGTGGGTGTGACGTTTATTGTAACGTGGATGTGACGCTTATTGTAACGTGGGTGTGACGTTTATTGTAACGCGGGTGTGACGTTTATTGTAACGCGGGTGTGACGTTTATTGTAACGCGGGTGTGACGTTTATTGTAACGCGGGTGTGACGCTTATTGTAACGTGGGTGTGACATTGCTCAGCTGGTGCAACATCTAGTGTGACGTGTGAGGTGGGTGTGTGCGTGGCCAGAGCGGCGCCTTCTGGAATAACACACGACCGTGTCCTCTTCAGCTCCCTGGCAAACGAGAAAGAGAGGGAAGAGGAAACCGATGGAAGGAGAAAGAGAAGAAATCTGATAAAAAAGACATGAAAGAATGGCAAAAAAGGTGGGAATGATGGAGGGAGAGAAGCAGGGAGTTAAGACAGAAAGGGCGTAAGTAGAAAAACGATGGAATATAGAAGAGAAGAATGAAGAAAGAGAAGACAGTGGAAAAGAAAAATAAAGGCAGGCAAAGGAGGAAAGAAAACAAGACAGAAAAAAAAGAGGACAAGAAAAGTTATGGAACGAGTGATAAGTGAAGATTATTATGATTATTATTATTATTAATGAAGAAATACTAAGATCGTAGGGATCACACAGCGCCTTGGGAATGGGAAGCAATGAGGTTTGATCCAAAGAAGGGGAGTGCAATTTCCGTTCCTGGATCAAGAGCCCCACTTCAACATCAAGAGCCACCCTTCATCAGCATCAACGCATCCTTCCTTGATGAGAGGCAGAGAACAGAAGAATCAAGAACGCAAGACGAGATGGAGAGAGACAAAGCTCAGAGATAACCATTGTATTCAGCGGAGTGAGTAGAACAAGACAGGTAGAGTTTTGAGCCATGAGAGGCGTTTACAGCAGACCTGAGAGGCAGCTATGACAGATCTCAGTAGCAGCCATGACAGCCCTGAGAAGCAGCCACGACAGCCCTCAGTAGCAGCCACGACACCCCTGAGAAGCAGCCACGACAGCCCTGAGAAGCAGCTATGACAGCCCTCGGTAGCAGCCAGGACACCCCTGAGAAACAGCTACGACAGCCTCTGAGAAGCAGCTATGACAGATCTCAGTAGCAGCCACGACAGCCCTGAGAAGCAGCCACGACAGCCCTGAGAAGCAGCTATGACAGCCCTCAGTAGCAGCCACGACACCCCTGAGAAGCAGCCACGACAGCCCTGAGAAGCAGCTATGACAGCCCTCGGTAGCAGCCACGACACCCCTGAGAAACAGCTACGACAGCCTCTGAGAAGCAGCTATGACAGCCCTCAGTAGCAGCCACTACAACCCTGAGAAGCAGCTGTGATAACCATGAGAAGCAGCCACGACAGCCCTGAGAATTAGCCAGGATAGCCCTGACAGTCATGAAAGCCCTGGGAGAGTTCCAACAGCCCTGAGAGGCAGTCACAGGAGGTCAAAAACATTACATACTTGGTAAACATTCCTGCATTAAAAAAATCGCGCTAAAGAGGCGGCAAAAGCCATATAAAGAAAGCATTAGCAAGCATCAAGGCGGAACATCAAGAGCAGGGTATATATGCGTAGAGAAAAGTTAGAAAAAAAGGCGGAGAAAGACTATAAAGAAAGCAGCGAGAGTGAGTGCAAACGTCAAGCGACCAAGAGCTTTGCTGAAGGTGGATGAAAAGAGGTCTTCCGAGCTGTGTACGTACGTGTGTATGTGTGTGTGTGTGTGTGTGTGTGTGTGTGTGTGTGTGTGTGTGTGTGTGTGTGTGTGTGTGTGTGTGTGTGTACTCACCTAGTTGTGGTTGCAGGGGTCGATTCATTGCTCCTGGCCCCGCCTCTTCACTGGCCGCTACTGGGTCACTTTCCCTGAGCCATGAGCTTTATTATACCTCTGCTTAAAGCTATGAATGAATCCTGCCTCGCGCGCGCGCGTGTGTGTGTGTGTGTGTGTGTGTGTGTGTGTGTGTGTGTGTGTGTGTGTGTGTGTGTGTGTGTGTGTGTGTGTGTGTGTGTGTGTGTGTGTGTGTGTGTGTGTGTGTGTGTGTGTGTGTGTGTGTAGTAATGTGTACTCACCTAGTTGTGGTTGCAGGGGTCGATTCACAGCTCCTGGCAACGCCTCTTCACTGGTCGCTACTAGGTCACTCTTCCTGTTCCATGAGCTTAATTATATCTCTTCTTAAAGCTATGTATGGATCCTGCCTCCACTACATCACTTCCCAGACTATTCCACTTCCCGACAACTCTGTGACTGAAGAAATACTTCCTAACATCCCTGTGATTCATCCGAGTCTTCAACTTCCAACTGTGACCCCTTGATACTGTGTCCCATCTCTGGAACATCCTGTCTCTGTCCACCTTGTCAATTCCTCTCAGTATTTTGTATGTCGTTATCATATACCCCCTATCGCTCCTGTACTCCAGTGTCGTCAGGTAGATTTCCCTTAACCTCTCCTCGTAGGACATGCCCCATAGCTCCGGGACTAGTCTTGATGCAAACCTTTACACTTTCTCTAATTTTCATACATGCTTGGCTAAGGTGTACGGTGTACAGGGTCCTGAACGATTCCTTATTGAGATGTCGAAATGCTATTCTTAGGTTTGCTAGGCGTCCATATGCTGCAGCAGTTATTTGGTTGATGTGCGCCCCAGAAGATGTGCCCGGTGTAATACTAACCCCAGGATCCTTTTCCTTGAGTGAGGTCTGTAGTATCTGCCCCCCCCTAGACTGTACTCCGTCTGCGGTCTTCTTTGCCATTCCCCATTCATGACTTTGCACTTGGTGGGGTTGAATTCCAGGAGCTAGTTTCCGGACCAGGCCTGCAGCCTGCCCAGATCCCTTTGTAGTTCCACCTGGTCCTCGTCTGACTGAATTCTTCTCATCAACCTCACATCTATAAACAGGGACACTACTGAGTATTCCTTCCATCATGTCATTCAGATACACCAGAAACAACACCGGTCCAAGGACTGACCTCTGTAGAATCTCGCTCTTCACAGGTACCCACACTGATATCTCGTCATGTACCATGACTCGCTGATGTCTTCCCGATAGGTATTCCCTGATCCACTGCAGTGCTTCCCTGTTATACCTGCCTGGTCCTCCAGCTTATGCACTAATCTCTTGTGTGCAACTGTGTCAAAAGCCTTCTTACAGTCCAAAAAAACGCAATTTACCCCCCCCCCCCTCTCTCCTGTCTTACTGCTGTCACTCTGTCATAGAACTCCAGTAGGTTTATAACACGGGATTTCCCGTCCCTGCAACCGAGCTGGTTGTTGTTAAGCTCATTCCTTTGTAGGTACTCCACCACTCCTCTCCTGATAATCTTCTCCATGACTTTGCATACTATGCATGTTAGTGACACTGGTCTGTAGTTTAATGCTTCGTGTCTGTCGCCTTTTTTAAAAACTGGGACTACATTTGCTATCTTCCATACCTCAGGTAGTCGCCCTGTTTCGATAGTGTTGAAGATTGTTATTAGTGGCACACACAGGGCCTCTGCTCCCTCTCTCAGGACCCATGGAGAGATGTTATCCGGCCCCATCGCCTTTGAGGTGTCTAGCTCGCTTAGTAGCCTTTTCACTTCTTCCTCGGTTGTATGTACTGTGTCTAACACTTGATGGTGTACCCCACCTGTCGGTCTTTCTAGAGTCCCTTCTATCTCCTCTGTGAACACTTCTTTGAATCTCATGTTGAGCTCCTCACATACTTCACAGACGTTTCCCTTTCTTCCTTCCTTCCTGTGTGTGTGTGTGTGTGTGTGTGTGTGTGTGTGTGTGTGTGTGTGTGTGTGTGTGTGTGTGTGTGTGTGTGTGTTTTACTAATCTTTTCCCCCATTTCACCTTTCCCTCCCCCTCTCTTTCTCTTTCTCTCTCCTCCTCATCATCATTATTCAGTTTTCTGTTATGGTCTCCCTTTCCTTGCAACCGTATGGTCAATCCTGTCAACATTACAGATACAAATGAGTGTCAATCTCAACAATAACAATCTCAATCATAACAAAATACACAGTGTATTTATAGCATAACACAATGCTGGTCCAAAAATACACACAAGATCCTATGGATGGTTCTTACACAATGCTGCGTAGGGTATCACTGCTAGTCATGCTACTCTTCTCTGACAAAAAGCTTAAAAACAAATTACATACTCATAATAAGAGGGAAAGATTTACGAATTTGAGTGAAGCGAATGTGTAGTTCACTCAGTACTACAAAACTTTGAGCTAAAAGTGGGAGACAGCATAAAACATCTACAATTAAATCATATCTACAAAACTGTCACCGGTCTATGCCTCAAATTTTTAAAGGCTTATGAATTAAAACTAACATAATACTATGGGAAGTGAATACAACATTGTAATACTGTATGCAGCCAGGCATCAAAATCTTTTCGTGCTGCCTTGATGACGAGACGTGCAACAGTTGGGTATCTTTATTGTTGAAACGTTTCGCCTACACGGTAGGTTTCCTCAGTCAAATGCAGAGGCAGCAGGCGCAGTAGTGAAACGAAAATAATGTAATCGGTTCATCAACGTTGGAGAAATAGTATATAAGGTGGCGAGTCCCTCAGCCTAGAGAAGATTTCAGCTCCATGGTCTGGAATGATATCGTTCCAGACCAAGGAGCTGAACACTTATCCAGGCTGAGGGACTCACCACCTCAAGTGCTATTTCTCCAAGGTCAATGGACTGATTACATAGGATTCCAGATTGAGGGACTGATTACCCCAAACTCCTGATCTTCAGCCATTCTCCCTGGACTGATGAAGCCACTATGTAGCGAAACCTTTCCACATGAAACATACGCAAGTGCTGCACATGTAATTAATTTATCAATCTGTCGGTTTTCTGAACCACTTATCTACAACAATAGCTATGTTTCTCTGTAATATTCCCATCAGGCAGGATGGAGTTCAAAGCTAGAACTGATCACTCCGCACCACCACCACCACTTAGCCAGCTACATAAAAACCCGCTACATTAACACATCAGAATTAATCTCAGAGCTGACATGTTTACACTGAGACTCGTAACAGCAGGAGAGCGATGTGTACGAGATTACCAGCATAAAAGCAACCAACCACCTCTCAGGCTTACATCAACAAGGTTTCCACTTATCTATTTTTATTTAAGTGAAACGCTAAACCAGTGTGGTGGTAGTATTAGTAGTAGAACATATTAATGGGGCATTTTGACTGCATAGGTCACTCAGCCATAAGCCATAAAAATGTGTGTACAACAGGCAATAAAAACAATGATAAAACTAACAATAACAACAATGAACATAAACACTCAACACGGATAAAAACTGTCATATCAATTTAAAATAACCAATATCAATTAAAAACTCCATTAAATTCTTAATGTCTAAGGAGCGCTAAACCAGTGTGGGGTCATTAAGTACAAGAACTAGGAAAGGCTCGATCCCTCGTCTTCCAGTCGCCAGACTGCTGCTACCGTGAGTTTTTTTTCTAATAACGCGTTAAACAAAACACCTACGGGGGAGTTGAATGATAGTTCTAGGCCTTTCGTGTTGCCATCAACACATCCTCCGGAGCTTACGATATTGCAGAAGTGAGTAGGAAGTCCAAGTAGATTCCTACTCATTTCTGTACCATTGCAACCTCCGGAAGATGTGTTGACTGCAACACGAAAGGTCTAGAGTTACCATTCAACTCCTCCTGTGGTTGTTTTTCATCTTGGATCGCTTGTTCGCGATTACTGCACTATCTTATGTGTTAACTCTGCAGCTGCTACCATACTTCATGTAGTTATTAGTGTTGGGTTGAGTAAAATAACGTTCGGGTAACTTAACCTAACTTAAAATTACTTGATTTCTTTTAAACATGTTCATTCGCTGTTAGTGTGTACTCGCTTATATAGCAGACTACACATGTATACATCAAACTTACGTTCCTTATACTAATTTTATTAAACAGAGTCCAGATAGTTTTCCATAGTAGTGATGTTTGAGTACAAGAAGCTTCCTTCTTGTTATCGTAATTTGATAATGGTCCAGGATGGACCGAAACGTCCTTCAAAGTTCCCTCGCCAAACTGGAACAACGGCATTTTGACTTTTGTTCTTCCTTTTCTTCTGGCCACGAGCGTTGGTCCTTTCCCTCCCCCCAGCCCGTTTTCCACCTTAACAACCCGTTTCCAGATGTATTTAATCTTAGTCAGAGCGGGAAGTGCTAAACCCGTAGGGGTCATAAAGCATCTGAGGAATGGGAGGCACTCGGGTTCGATCAAAGGAAGATGAAGTGCGAACCCTTGGACCAAGAGCCCTTTACCGGCATCAAGGCACCTCCCTCGAGGGGAGAAGCGTGGATTTCCAGACCCAGGCTCCCCACTTATATTTGCATACATTAACGATATAGCATATATTAATTTAAACTAACACAATACAGAACACGTACTTTAGTTTATTAGTCAGGAAATAAGACAAATGTGTATCCTGATACGAATCTTAGTCAAATAATAATAATAATAATAATAATAATAATAATAATAATAATAATAATAATAATAATAATAATAATAATTTTATTTAAGCATGATACAATGTTTGTACAGAGATGGGTGACATTTAGTTGTGCATGCAGAAAGCCCACAGTTATGTGGATCATGACTCACCCTCCACTGACCTATCAGACAGATTTTTATCACATTCTGCAGCTGGGGGGTCCCCTTAAGGGAGGTTCCTTGATGCTGGTGAGGGGTTCATGATCAAGGGAATTAGATCTGTGCTCCGGTTCCTTGAATTGGGCCAGAATACCTTCCATCTCCCCCCACATGCGCTGTATAATCCTACGGGTTTAGCGCTTCCCCGTGATTATAATAATGCAGCTGGGGGCAGAGGGGAGGGGGTGTAGTACGTATTGACAGGAAGAAATAGGTTGGCTGTGGTCGGTGTGGTTATTTTGAACTATTAGTTTACACAGCGTATCACAACATTAGGTAGTGGGAAGATAAACATGTGATCATTTATAACTTGTTAGTCCCTACTGCTTGAAGACAGACACGAGTTGTAACAACGCTTGGCTTTAAGTGGGTTTTATCATGACTACAAATCTCTACACATAGCGCAAAGTTGTCTTAATAGAAGCTTGTTCTGCACTATCTGTCCGTCATCATAGTTGTCAGAAATGCGT